>NW_014569846.1:0-39080 GCF_001313835.1 Polistes canadensis
GTAAAACATTTAATCAATGATAATATCTATTTCAGGTTTAAGACCGTAATGAGTTTATGTGTTGTCTTATTTTTTTAATCATAATTTTTGCAGGTAATGTTTAATCGTTTATATTTATTTCTGTTCTACGATAAATTTTAAATTAATATTTGTAGATTTAAACGGAACGTGAATCATATTTTAAACGGTTTGTACTACGTTTTATCACGAATATAACTTAAACAATTATACCAACGCGACGATTTGACGATTCTTTAACTTATGTAATCATCGAAGTTGCAACAAATTAAACATAATCTTAAATAGTACATTAAATTTACTCGTTTTAGAAGAAAAAGAAAATAAAGAAAAAATGTTACTATTAAATATAGAGCTTTTTTTAAAACGATAGATAGTTATAGAAAACGTTAGACGTTAATACTTTCTCAACTCGTACATTTATCGGAGATACGTAGTTTTCTCTCTCTCTCTCTCTCTCTTTCTTACACAAACACACATACATATACTTTTTTCTTTTTAAGGAAGGATCAGTTTTTTTCTTTTTTTTTTCCTAGCGTTTCTTTTTGAATCTAAGTAAGTCGGTCTGAAGATTAGTCGAAGATCCCGAATAAATCCCTTCCATAGGGCAAAAGGAGTTTCATTCAACGTACGTACGTACGTACCCGTACGACAATGACGAAGGAAAAGGTAGAGACAAAAAAGTAGGAAGAAAAAAAAAGATCTTGGATAGGTAATGGATAGAAGAAGAAAAAAGAAAAAAATAATTCGACGTTTTTTATCGAGAAGATCGATTCGATGGTCAATCGTTATGTTATTATCAAAGTAACACCATCGAAACTATGTTAGCAGTGGTGGTGGTGGTGATGGTTTCGTACGTATGGAAAAATGATCATTACGAAGAGTCGATGGGGTTAACAGACAGGGACGGGGGAGGGGTAATCTAGGTCGGGCGCGAATATCATCATGCGATATCGGTGTACAACGATCGAACGATAAAAATGAAAAAAAAAAAATAACTCATTGTTTAAATCGATCGAAACTTTCTCTAATGCGGTTTGTTCTTGCATTCGTTCGTTCATTCGTTAGTTCTATGTTACTATATTTGTGAGATAGAGAAGGCTCTTATGGTAGAGTGAATATTACACGTATACACACTGGTAACTTAGATATGTATGGGGCATCTAATTTCAAAATTGAGCTAAGCGACTAGCTTCGTCAATGAGAAACGTCGGTATATAATATATATATATATATATATATATACAGAGAGAGAGAGAAATTACGTTCGTGCATGACATTTCTGATTAATACACCATGTAGTTTAATATCAAAGGAATATGCCAGTTTCGTCTAAGGTATTTCTAGAGTGAATATCTACATTAATAAATAAACTGTAAATCATATGTTTTAAACTTAGACGATTGATTTATATATATCTTTCTTTTAAAAATATTATGTATCGTCTAAATGGAACGAACTTACTCATCTGTTGATGATACTAAAAAAGAAAAAAAAATGAGAGTGGGTGAGAGAGAGAGAGAGAAGGAAAAAAGTAATACCACTTACCCTTTGGAAGTAGCTTTTCGCGACGTCTCGCATAATTAATTCGGTTTACCTAGCAGCTTGTAAAACGACGTTAATAGGAGAGGTGAGGGGAGGAAGGGGGTGGGCTTACTCGTGTTCTTTCGCACCGAAACTTCAACGAAATATACGAAAATGCTTCTGCTTCGAAGATAAACGAGAAAGATAAAAAAAAGAAATAAAGGGAAGAAAAACGAAAAGATACGCGCGTTCTAGGGGGTTTTTTTTTTTTTTTTTAATTTTTTATCGTTGAATATTATACCGCGTTATATCGAGGAATAAAGATGCAAGCAAGCAATTGCAAGCGAACTAGGGAATACAAAATTGAAAAGAATCCTGCAATCAGTAGTTAGCAAGTAGTAGTAGTAGTAGTAGTAGTAGGAAACACAAGTTGTTAAAACGCTTTTATAATAAATGTAATATTATTTCGTGTTATAGAGTAATATATAAATGAATATTATTATTCCCACTCGTTGGCCTATATATGTAAATCAGATTACGGATATCGGAGATTCCGCGGATCGTTCTCGCGAGCTAGCAAATACCGAGCAGCAATGCTATTGGACATCATATTTATTATTTTACCTCTTCGTGTTTTTCTCGTATCTTCTTTTTTTTTTTTTTTTTTTTTTTTTTTTTTTTTAAAATTTTTTTTTAGCCTTCTTTTTTTTTTTTTTTTTTCATTTTTCTTTTTATAAAATATTATTGTAGCCTTCCTTTTTTTTTTTTTTTWTTTGCACAAGTATAGAACCCGACGATGCATCGACACCACGCGGATATTAGTTATTATTCATAACGGGTGATGCATGTAACCTAAATAATTGCAAAACTATATATGAATATTTCGTTCTTGTTCTATGCATTTTTGTTCCTTTTTTTTTTTCTCTCTTTTTAAATAAAAATGAATAAATAAATGTACATATTATCTAGTTTTGTATATATATATATTAGTTATATAGGAGTTGTAAAATAATTAGAGAAAACATTTTCACATAAATTTCTTTTTATATTCAAGAATTTCTTATCGTTACAAATTAAATTAAAACTTTTTATCGAATTAATATGGTAACTCACCCATGATATATACACGTCGAATCATTAATATTCTTTCATACATTTCTCTTACCTTTTTTAACGATAACGACTGCTCGTACTATACTAAAGAACGCTTAAAAATAAATGATAATTTGTAATAACAACGTGACAAATCCGAGACATGCTAGCAAATTCCGAATCGCTCGAGCTTATATCTTTTTTCTTATTTTTTGTTTTGTTTCTTTAAGATAACGAGAAGAACGAGTGAGAGGAAAAAAAAAAAGGTACGTGCCTTTATTTTTAAATAGAAACATCGAGCCAACGTGGTGATAAGCCTTTTTTTTTTAAGCACACGGTACGTTTTCCTGTACGCAATTAAATAAATTCCGAGAGGAACATTTGCAAAAGAAAGAAATAAAGAAAGAAAATAACAAACGAGATAAAACTTTTATTAGAGTAGATAAAAAATTTTTCTACAAGCTTTCCGACAATTTTCTTTTAGACCAACGACTGCAAATGCAATTTTCTATGCCCCTGACGTACCAATTTTCCACGCGTTATTTCTTCACCGACAAAAATTCAAATTTCGTTTAGAAAATCATACAAAAAAAAAGAGAGAAAATAAACAAATAAAAATAAGAAGAAGAAGGAAAAGGGGAACAGACGAAAGTATAAAAAAAGAATAAGAAAATATAATATCATTATTCGCGATATTATCAAGATATTATATAATATATAAAATCTAGTATATATATAATTTTTATTTTTCTCGTATTAATAATTATAAGGGAAAAAAAAGATTTAAAAAGCGAACACTTTCGTAGTTGTAAATCCAATCAAAGAATTAAATTAATTATATTTTTTTTTGTAACATACAAAAGGATTTTTCTTATTCTCCTTGTGAAATCACATCATATACGATTCTCTTTTATATGCGTGGTATCTCTCTCTCTCTCTGTGTGCGTGTTGTTACACGTGAGTACGCATATATTTAATATACAACACATACACAGATGGTAATTTAAATACACGAGAAAAGATTTCACATTGGTTTTATATTTTTTAAAAGAAAGATAAAAATGAATCTACTTGAAAATCGTACGATAATTAATTACCATCGATGAAACGAACGAAGCATACAATTCGAGAGCTCTTTTTCTCGTTTGAAAGAGTAATAAAAAAAAAAAGAAAAAAAAAGAAAAGATAAAAATAAAGTTTCATTCGTTCGAGAAAAATGTGCATCTCTCTATTCGAATAATTGAATAAGAAAGTCTGACGAGAACATTTGTGTGTGTGTTTGATTTTTCAAATAAATTCATAGTTAACGCGAGAATAATTTAGTGTTTAATATTAAACGTACCATGATTGGTCATCAAATCTGTTAATATTTTTTTGTTTTTTTATTCTTTTTCTCAAACCGCCTTCCTACCACCCCTTCCGGCCCCTTTCGAAGACAATTATAAATTAATTAAGATTAAAAAGTAACGTATAGTGTCGGACCGAGGAAAACGGGTAATAGAACGTGAGCTCGGAATTGTGTCATAATTTATTATCCTTTGAAAATCACGTGGAGGACAGTTATTATTATTAATTACATTATCGTACGACACACACATAGGAGGGCCCGCTTGATATAATTTTTTTATCGTCTCTTTCTTTTTTTTTTTTTTTTTTTTTTTGTTATATTCTTCCTTTGAAAAATAATCGAAAGACAAGGATCGATATCTAACATCTAACAAGATCCTTTTTCTCTCTCTCTCTCTCTTTCGTTTTCTTCTTTTTATTTTTCGACACACATCCAACAAGAGAACAAATATATATATATATATATGATTTTAANATCGTCAATGGCAGTAATAATCGTCACATTATTGGCAGTATTAATCAATGAATAAAAATAGACAATTTGTTTCTTTTTTTCTCTTTTTTTTTTTTTTTTTTTTTTTTTTTTTCTTAAATTCTTCTTGTATTAAATAATTAAGTAATCGCTTTCTTGTGATTATTTCCTTTTTCTTCTTTTTTCTCTCTCTCTCTCTCTTTCGTTTTCTTCTTTTTATTTTTCGACACACATCCAACAAGAGAACAAATATATATATATATATATGATTTTAATAGAAAATACAAATTATTTCTCTAAAACGATTACTTTAAAATAAGTATCGTAATTATTTAAATCGAGCCGCGGTGTATTTTTACTGTTCTTTTTGTTGTTTCTTTATTTCCCACATTTTCATTTTATTTTATTTTATTTTATTTTCCCATTTTTTTTAATATAGTATTTTTTTAAATTGTAATTTACACGTTCCGACCAACCTCGACGATTATTTTTATTATTTCGAAAAGGATATGATTAGAGAAAAAGAGAGAGAGAGAGTGACAGACAGACAGACAGACAGAAAGGGAAAAAAAGGGAAAAAAGGGACACGTTGAGAGAGATGGTCGAGGTCGTTGATACACGGTCGCTGGACAGAAAGTTATTTTTTTTTTGTTATAATATACAGGAATATTTACAGATGCTCATTAACGTATTAACGTTTTTCTTAATTACAATAGAAACTATTCACTTACGACATAGGTATCTTTATTTTCTTCTCTTTTACACCCATACGTTCACGTACATTCTATCTTTCTCTCTCTCTCTCTCTCTCTCTCACACACACACACACACATACATACATTTCAATAATTTCAATTTCAATTGTTCATATCTCACATAGCGCGTTATCGCTAATATTATCTATTAATCTATCTAACTTCCTATACTATACTTATACCCTCGTAAGGGTCTTAATCGACCTAACAGATAAAATTGTTGTCCACGCAATATACGTACTCGCACACGCACATACACACATATGCTTTCTCACACATTATTCGTCGATTACACATTCTTTTTTTAATTCGTACAAAAAGGGAGAAGAAAGAAACCTGTGTGTATGTGTCTGTGTGTGATTATTAAACGCGAAGCATCATCATTCATGGTGGTACACACTAGCAACACATTAATTTAACAAAAAGGAACAACTTTATAGGATATAAAACAAGGATTAAATAATATAATACTCTCTAATAATAATTAAAATTATTATAAATATACGAAGAAGAAGAATATCGATGGGAAAGAGCTTTTGTTGTATCATTTAAGTAATAAATGCATTAACCAACTATAAAAATAAGACAGACAAAAATAATATAAGGAAAATATTCAAATGAAATGAAAATATGAAAAACAAGCTATCGAGATAGATCTAATCAATTATTATAAATCAATAGAATCTTATATAATTCTCATCGAGGAGGTTACGTGTATGTACCACACTCACGTGTATGTTTCTCGTTGAATGTTATATATCAGGCACTCCGTTTCGAGGAGGTCAACCTCGATACACGATATTAATTACTCGTAAGACAATTTTTCTAACCTCGTCGAACGATGATATATTTATTTATTTTTTTTTTCTTTGTTAAATTAATAAAAGAATCTTTTTGGTACAATTTTTACTCGATAACTCGTCGTTCTTATATGCGACAAAGACACATGCATCTTTTCTTCTTCTTCTTCTTCATCATAATCATCATCATTTTCGTCTTATTTAATTGTAAATTTGATCATTGCTTTTATTTATCCTTGAAAATAGGAGATTAGAAGAAGAATGAGGAAAAGAACAAAATAAAGAAAGATAGAAAAGGAAAGTAAGAAAAAGTGAGAAATAAAAAGAAGAATAAAAGTTGGCAGTAATCGTCAATGGCAGTAATAATCGTCACATTATTGGCAGTATTAATCAATGAATAAAAATAGACAATTTGTTTCTTTTTTTCTCTTTTTTTTTTTATAGAAGAATATATGCTTGCTGTTGCTGCTGCTGCTGCTGCTGCTACGTTAATAATCGTGTATCAAATACAACACATAAGAATTATAATTCACGATAGAGAAATAAAGATAGACGGACAGACAAATAGTTAAATAGATAGATAGATAGATAGATAAAAATAGGATAGAGAAAACAAATTCTTATGCACACGTGTGTCAAACTTATACGACGATTGAACTTAGGATTTTTAAATGTTTTTAAATGTGTTATAAGAATGAATTACTTTTTTAATATTTCTTTTTTCTGTTGTATTTTTTTTTTGTTTTCTATTAAGTGTGCCACATACACGTGTATGCATGTTAAATACGTGAGATAATAATATGTTAGTTCACAGACAATGTAATCATATTAAAATTATACGTAAAATTAGAAATATACGAATGAATATGTCGGAAAAGGCACGGAAATGCATTATGTTCGTCCGTCATTACAAGAATTAATATACGAATTGGAATATTTATATATACATGGTGTGTATGTAACATCAAACGATACTAAGCGATTGTCATAATAATTGTTAATAGTATTTGAGAGAATATCTTTTTCTATTTATTTTATATTATTTTTTTAATCAAATTTCAAAACAAAATAATATTATCGCGTGTCGGATAATGAGATTGATATTATTTTCTATTTTCTAAGACGTTTGATCATAGATCGATTTTAACACACATGGAACACCTAATATACATATATATATATACACGAAAATACGGTATAACGAATCTTGTTGACCGATGAGTAATTTTAATGAATACTTTTGAGATACTTCGAAAAAGGCACAAAATTCGTGTGAATAGATGTTACCCAATTATATATATAGTATTTTAGCGTTAGTTAACAATTAAAAGAACTATATAGCTTTGATAATTGAACGAAGAAAATGTTAATAAAAAAGGATTGAAATATTTATGATGGAAAAAACATGAATCGTATATAGAGAAGAAGAAAGAGGTAAAAAATAAAATTATGTAAGTATATATACAAAGAAATAATAAAAATAAAGATAGGTGGGATAGGGCACGGTGCTGGGGGGAAGGGCAGGAGGAAATAAAATTGAAATAGAGTCGAGAATAAAAACCAAAAAAAAAGGAAAAATGAAAGAAGTGGAATGAAGGAACGAAAGAAGAAGAAGAAGAAGAAAAAGTAGTAGGAGTAGTAGTAGTAACGGTGTGTTCCTACTAATAATTAAAATTCTATTTTCCATTTCTTTTTATCTTAGATGACACTGACGAGTCGTAGCGAGTCAGACACGACACGACGAGCGTCTTAATTAGTGCAGGGCAATTAAAAAAAAAAAAAATAGTAGCCTGACAGATTATTGCGACATGCGGTTTCTAATCAAGACGACAACAACAACAACAACAACAACAACGTTCGGATACATTTTGCGAAAATTATTTTTCGTAAAAGTTGCGTTGCGAAAAGTTTTTTACTCGATTGATGTGAAATAATTTGGAAAATAATAATAATAAAAAAATATAACTTGTAAGAGAAGGAAACGTGACGATATAATATATAGGTCTCTCGCGGTAGAATTTAAATTATTTATTTATTTACACGTACGCGCGTTATAATATCTCGGTTAAAATCGATTAATTATTTCAATCGAATTTAGGTAAGGATCAAAAATTATATAAGAAAGTACACAGGTTTTTGTTGAGATTTTCTTAACGACTAAAACGCAAAGGTGGAACGTTCCCGTCGTGTTTTTTTTCCTTTTCTTTTCTTTTTTTTTTTCGATTATAAATCAAGGAGAAGAAGGGTGAAAAGTAGGAGGTTGGAAAAACATTTCTATCGATTGAACTTCGATGGGGGATTATTACATAATGTCGATAAAATCTTACGAACAAGAAACGATCCCGCGAGAACACGTTCGCGTATTAAAAAAATGATTAAGGAATTATTATTATTATTATTATTATTATTATTATTACGAGGATAATAAAAATTGAGGTTATTATATAATCCGAGGTTCCCGTCAATAAAAGCTCGTGACGGAACCACTTTCGTGGTTCTTTTGTCGCTATATAGGGGATCATATAATTAACGAGAAGTTTTGTTAAATAAATCGATTCTATGAGATTCCGATGGTCGTGTGTGTGGTTTTCTATTAATTCACTTTTATCTTGAACAAGAGATACGGACGACAGCTAATAATATATACGAGTTAACGAGCATATTTTTTGTTTTGTTCATTTAACTTCTATCGAAAGAAAAAAAAAAAAAAAAGAAAACCGTATTTTATTAACTTATTCATATATTTAATTATTTATTTTATTATTTATTCATTTAATATAATTTAATTTAATTTTTTCTTACTACCTTTTTCTTTCTCCTCTCCTATTTTTTCTTTTTTCTCTTTTTTACTTGTCCTCTTTTCATCATAATTCATTTTAACGATCTCGAAAATGAACTTGAGCGTTATCGTAATCGCGGCGTAATTTATTATTTTTTCTTTTTTTTTTTCTTTTTTTTTATTAATTTCTTGATTAGAAAATCGATTTTTCTTCGATGGTACGGAGAAATATATTTGTAACTATGGTCCGTCCGGTTTTAAACACGTAACACTCTTCCCGTTTCTTAAGAGATAAATTGTAAATTACACAATCGTATTTACAAATGTGATATACATATTACAATTAATTTTTAACTATTATAAAACTTTTCTCTCGTCTCTTTTCTTGTGTTTCATTTATTTATTTCTTTTTTTATTTTTTATTTTATTTTTCTTATCTCATCGCGGCAACGTTAAGCTGCGTAACGTTTATAAATGAGAAAACAATGGTGTCTCACGTCAGTTTAAACAAAACCGCTGTAAATCTCGTCGAAAGTAACTCGAGCATAATCTATTATAATATATTAATCCATTCCCATTTTTATATTCTTGGACCATGCATTTTTTTTTCTCGCATCCGGTATTATTTATTCCTTGTGTTGTAATTATTAGAAAGTTTCAGCAAGAGAATGGATTTTAATTCGATAATTTTCGTGACGATAATATATATATATATATATATATAAATATGTGCATGTAGTAGTGGTATTTATGTACGTGTGATATCTTATTACTCGAACATTTTAGGATTCCTTTTTTCAGTAAACTCTTTTTCTTTCTCTCTCTTTCTTTCGTGATAGGATATATCATTTTAAAACGCATTCCTATAAATCGAGTTCCATCAAATGTACAGAAGTACAGTTGTATTGCGTGTTACTCGAGGAAGAAGAAGAAGAAGAAGAAGAAGAAGAAGGTGAAACGACTTTATCGATTTTTCCATCTTTTCGTTTCGATACTCAAGGGATATACGCATTGATACATTTTCTTCTCTTCGTGCTTCCTATTCAAACGATTTTTCCTCAACGCTTCTCATCGCATAAGCTTCGTTCTTTCGTGGTTGATAAAAAAAAAAAGAAAAAGAAAAGAAAAATAAAAGAACCCAGAAGGAAAAAGATGAATACTAGATAGGAAAAAAGGGAATAGGAAAAAATATGGAAATTGTGTGTAACGTGGAGAAAATCCTTCTTCAAAATTTCGAGATACACTGACGACGAGGACGTGTTTACAGCGGTTTGTCATATCAGCCTAATATGTACGTTTCGTTTTATCTTTTTAACGTACACCTTGTATATATGTATGTATGTATGTATTAATGTACGTCGTATGGGGGATGTGACTTGTTTGTATCGTGTGGTGGTTTGGTATGCTGAAGAATATGGGAAATTTATTCTGACAGTCGGTGGCAATTTAGAAGCAATAATTTCTCATGCTAACTTCCGGCACGGGACTCAAGGATGGGGGTCGTCCCTCGCGAGGGACAACCCCTTCCTCGTGTCAGCCGTAGTAATAGCTTTTGGTGTTGAGGCTTCGAGGATTTTCCGTGCGTAAAATCGTATGAAGACTGTCCGTGCCAACCATGTGGTTACCCAGATCGACCCTGACACCCGTCGTCGTCGTGCTCGTTGCATGATGAATTGGCGCCGTGTGAATGCTGTTAGGCGACAACGGTATCCTAGTATCTGTGTAATATCGTTCGCTACCGTGTAGTCTCTCGGCCAGTTGAGTCTCCGGTATTCTGAAAACAAAAGTATAGACCAATTATTTCTAATTACACCTGACCGACCGTGTCTCTCGTGGTGCCCTTATTTCTTTCATTCTCTTTTTATTTTTATTTTTATTACACGACACCCGTGAAAATATGTGCCTGCCCCAAGTGTTCGGTGTTTAATTATACGATTTTTAAAACATAGAAACGATCGAATTAGAAAGTTTAACACTTGTTAGTAATATTTATATCTATATATTATAATATTGTACGTGATAAAAAGTCTGTTACGATGAAATGAAAAATTCGCGACAACGTATATCCTCCATTCGGCGAACTAGAAACAACAATTAACAACAACGTAAGGGAAAATTTTCTAACTAAGCAGAACATTTCTGCAATCTCATCGTTCCATTCGAAATATGAGCTCCCTATCTCAAGCGTTTCCCCATTCCATTTAAACGGGTTAAAATTAATTTACCTGGTGTCCTGCATCGGGACCGGAACTGGCGTTGTGAGATCGATGTTCGCGTCAACCTCGGAGATGTTGTCCGTAAATGCATTTGGTAGTGCTTCGTTATTTGCGTGGAATTTTGCATCTCGTTTAGCACGATGACGACTCAATAGAAGTTTGCCAATCACCAAGCCCAAAAATACGAGAACACCACCGGAGACGGACACGATGATGTAGAGGTAAAATTTTTCTTGATTGTCTGCACACGGAAGAACATGGAAACAAAAAGAAACAGAAAAAAAAAAAAAAGACAAATCGTTTAATCATTCGAATACATTTTTTGCATCTTTTTGTTTTATTTTTTTTTTGTAGAAATACGTACGACAGGGGAAGGGTTGGGCTGGGTCTTCCGCGACTAAAAGAATAATACGTTCGTTCATGCAATTCAACTAGAATATTTTTCATGCTCATTTATCGATCAAACTAACAATCCGTGTTTGGAGAGCCATGGACCTGCGCCACGGTTTATTCACCAGCCATCAAAATTTTACCGATTGATCAGGCCAAAGAAAATTTACCTTTTCAAGAAAACTTACGAAACGAAACACCGAGCGATCATGCCAGAACTACGATTTACTGCCTAAAAAAAAAACAAGAAAAAATAAAAAAAAAAAAAAAAAGGAAAACTGCAAATGCCTAGCAGGATGTTGCATTCTAATCAAACATAACGTTGTTTAATATGAACGTGTTAATTAATTGTGACTACTATTTGTTCTTGTACTTTTTTCTTTTCTCTTTTTTTTTTTTTTTTTTTTTTTTTTTTTTTTTTTTTTTTTTTTTTTTTTTTTTTTTTTTTTTTTTTTTTTGGATCAATTCACTTTATTGTCTTAAATTATTTCGATTATTTTCTTATACGTAATGTGTGTGTATCATACGTCGATAAGTTTACCGACTAAGTTGTTTCTTCGTTTTATCTTGTGAGTATTTTTCTGTAAGAATCTTCCTTACCGACACTCGCCAGAAAAAGTAGTTCGCGTTGCTTACCGACCAAGCAACAGTCGAAGAACGGAAAAATTACTAATGTACTTACTTGATATGAATGAGTAGGCATTGATCCATTCATTGAGATATCCGACAACCATACGATCTTCGTCGGGAACTGCGTAGACGACCGTCGTGCAGTTAGACGGTGATACCGTCGTAGGTAGGGCACTACTATTACCACCCTTGTTGTTGCCAATTATCATTCCCGTGGTTACCACGGCCGATAAGGATATGTCTTTTTCTTTGGTAATTTTCCCTTCTTTACCAACCGAGCCTAATTTGTTCAACGCGTTGTCCACTGTAGTGGCCGAGAAATAAGTGATTATAAAAGGAAAGAAAAATAAAAAAGAGAGAAAAAGAGAAAGAAGTAGGGTGACAGAGAAAAAAAAAAGGGGAAGAAAAACGTAGATCTTTAATACAATGATAGTAAAATAAAAAAAAAACAAAAAGGTTTTAATATAAAATGAAACGAGAGAAAATATATAATAATTGACCATCGTTGGTATAGAAATTTGTTCAATGATACACAAATTATCTTGCCGGAAGAAATGAATTATTTACAGAGGAAGCATAAATGCATTTTGCAGAAGGGTGCATCCGCCACCATTTCCTTTCCATAGCGCATTGATCAATTTTCAAACTATGTTATGACGTTTACAAGAAAGATTTTAGGCTTTTTAATTGATGATAATATGAATTAGATATCGTTTGAGTGAATTTTGTATGAATGATTTTAACAAATGAAAAAAAAAAAATCATGGGTTAACAGAGCATAGAAATTATTTGCAAATTTGAAGTATGTAGAAAAAAAAAAAAAAAAGAAAATTAAAATGATCGACACTTAAAACGCGGACATAATTGTGCCATAGAAACGAGACGATCAGAGTAAAGTTTATACAAAATGGGATTTTGATGCGTTAGGAAGGAAAAAAAGAGAGGTGCAATTGTCGGGATAATATCGAGAATTTTTTCGCAACTAAAACGTTCCTTAGGGGATAAAATGAAGACACATAAAAGGAAGGATAAGCTTTCCTTTTCTAAAGACTTTTACATGACGTTTTACATACGAAGAATATCCCCAACGTAATCTTTTGTCAAGTATAAGGTAACGTGTTTAAAGTGAATGTGAATGTGTAATTAGAAATGCAAATTTTCTTGTGCCACATAGAAAAGGCGAGTGTCGAGTATTTCGTTCGCAATTTCAGAGAAACTTTCGAGCTTTTGCGCTTTTCTGCATATACGTGTATATATAATATGCATATATACTTTTATATATATATATATATATATAATATGTATATATTACGGTGAACCGTATATAATACATAAATATAGATAGGTTTAATTCATTGTAAAATTTTCCTTACTAAATAATATTACCATCGTTGAGAATTAAGTGACACGTATCGAATAATTCCATTATATAATACAATTAACATTCCCCTAACGTGTCACAGTTAAATTACCTTAAAATCACGAATAATGCGCGTGCGCATGCCAAAAATTTCTCCCCGTTGCTGGCATCGCATAACGTTGAAAGAGAGAGAGTAAGGTATAGTAGTAGGTACTTACATACATACATACACGATGCATTTATCCAATACGCTTGTTTTGCAATCAGCATGCACTAGACAATGAAACGAAAAAATTATTTACAAAAAGAAATGTATTCTTTCCTTACGACACGTAACGTTATCAAAATGAAAATATTTCATACGAAATTTTGTGATTTATTCAACGCGATATTAAATGAAAAAAAAAAAAAAGAAATTTGCGTTGAGAATATATATTTTCGAGCTCGTTAAAATAAAATTTGCATAAACGCGTATAATTATTTATTTCCTTGAAAATTGTTCGCTTTAACAAATTCTCTTGACGAGGGTGAAAAAAAAAAAAAGAAAAAAAAAGAAAACGGAAACTTATCTTGTCGGGTCCAAAGGGGATTTTGATTTATTTTCTCGGGTGTTGGGTGGGGTATGGGTGAAAAGAAATGAAAAGAAAATAAAAAGAAAAGAAAAATGAAGAAAATAGTAAAGGCAAAAAAGGGTATATGTATACACACACATATATATATATATATATATACCCTTTTTTCCTTTCCACCTTTTCTCCAGTGGTTCAACTTCCAGAAAATCGGCTAAAAAGTGGAATAGTAGTAGTAGTAGTAGTAGTAGTAGTACAACCAGGTTTAAAACCCGTTGCTCGTCTCGACGAAAAATTCAAATGCACTTTCGGCCGATTGCTAGCAACGAAATCGATGCTTTCTCAAGCCCGGGGAAAAAGGATATGCGGGAGGAATAGGGAGAGTGGGGTGGGGTGGGGGCTGGGAAGAAACTAGGACCTCAAAGGACGCATATATCGTCTCTTTTCATAGTGCTCTTGACTTTTGTAGGAGGAAAACGATTACCTTTCGCCTCGGAACGTCGTAAAATTTATCGAGGATCGTTGGTAGGCGACAACCGAACGAGAATACTGGATTCCTCCCTCTCTTGCGAGATTTAAAAACATTCCCTTCTCCTCTAGCTGTTGGCTTTTTCGATCGACATCAGGATACTTTTTCTACGAAAAATCTTATCAAAGAGAACACGCTCGGACGGGGTAAGGGGGAGGGTTAGGAGTTAAGGGAAAGGGGAGAAGAAGGTACTTTATACTCTTTCCGTTCGTAGATTTCAAAGTATAAAACGTGGTGTTGGTAGTAGCGTAAGAGGAAGATAGAAATGGAAAGGGCAAAAAAGAAAAAATAGAGAGAGAGAGAGAGAATAGGAAAAAGAAAGAAAAAAAAATAGAAAAGTAAAATGGTTTTAGGTTTTATATGAAAACGATTCGATTCGATTAAATCAGCTTTATCTAATCAGCTACGAGCAAGTGATTATAAATGACGCAGGAAATTTTCTCGTATTCCTCTTGTCTTTTTTTAACTTTTCTTTTTTCCCTTTCTCATCTTCCATTCTTATAATTTCGCGGAAGAAAATATTGGAAAAGTTTTCTCCTACAAGAGAAGAGAATAAAAAAAAAAAGAAAGAGAGAGAGAGTCAGGGAGGGGGGAGGAAAGAAATCGGGGATCGAAGTTCCTAGAGGGATAGTTACTAGGAAAAGGGAGAGAGAGAGAGAGAGAAAGGTCACAAAAGCAATGAACGATAACGTGAAGTTTCTCGAGGAACATTGCTGCTGGTCTCCGTTGGTAACTTTCCTCCCCTCCCCCCTTACCTTACCCCCTTCTCTTTCTTTTTCTTTCATTCCCTAGCCAGCCTTTAATTAGCGTTATGACGCTAAATTCTCCGGCCCGATAAAGTTAAAGCTCGATCAAGTGAAACGAGTCGAGCATTTCCGCGACGAGCTGGCTGCTGCTGCTGCTGCTGCTGGGACCACGCGAAATCGTCTGTGAAAAGCTTCAACGAATATTCCTTATTCTTAATTCCCTTCTAGTTAAGTATACACGCAATTATCTATCTATCTATTTTCATCTATCTAGATATATTATATTTTTGTATCAACTTTCTTCTACCTCTCTGACCTATATATAAATAATTCATTTTTAACTTCATATATTTATATATCGTTTGAAATATCATTAACAAAGTAAAAAAAAGAAATTAAAAAAAAAGAAAATAGTTGGATTAAACACATTTGGGAGATATATATTTTCACATTGCGTATGGTAAAACGAATATTCTTTTGGAACAACTTAATAGAAAATTCTGTTTCCATATTAAAATATTGATATCAAAGAGTTTTAAGGGGGTGAGTAAGAGAGGTTTGCTTCTCTATCACGCATCCTCGTGGTTCGAGGTTTCAAACCGCTACGATAATTCGGGATTCTAATTAAAAGCGTATATATTAGTAGTAGTAGTAGTAGTAATAGTAGTAGTAGAAGCGTGCAACTTCGAGTAAGGATAATGATGTAATAGATTGCAACTGTAAGTGTAAACCCATACGTAGATAGATAAATAGATAGATAGATAATAATGGAGAGAAAGCAGGAACCGAAAGATATTACAAACGATATTCTACTAATTATATGTAGAATATATTTTACGAATGAATGATAATGCAAATCTATATTATTTCCCTTCTCTAATGAAATAGTTCAATTTATAATGTAAAAAAGGTTTTATTCGTTGAATTTTTTGTTTGTTTGTCCTCGTAATCGAATCGAATCGTAATCTCATTTAATAAAGAGAATTCATTATGATAGAAATCTAAGGAACGTATTATAGAATTCATCCGAAAGAATATGACAATTTTGTCAGTTCGACTCTATTCGAAATTGGCGCCAAACGTTTTGTTAGGTTGCTGGCTGGTTTGGCACCGAAACCAATATCAAGCGTGTTCTTCTAGAAACCTTATCCAATTTTACAAGACGACCCGACCCCTTTTGCCTCTTTTCCTCTCACTACCCCTCCTGCCACCACTTTCTCTCTCTCTCTCTTTTTTCGTTCCTTTTCTTTTTTTTGTTCTCCAATCCTGTTTTTCTTCGTCCAATTTATATCGACGAGAAGACGAAAAAAAAAAAATAAAACTGAAAGAAAGAAAGAGTCGTTGGATTCTTTATATATATATATGTGTGTGTGTGTGCCAATTTTTCGTAACCCTCTTCCTCCCTTTTCTTTTTCTTTTTCCTTTTTTTTTTTTTTATTTGTTTGATTGCATTTACACACGTGATCGGAGTTTCTCCCGTTCGTCGAAAATTCGAAGAGACGCGTTGAAAAAAGGGGTGGGTGGAAAAAGAAAAGAAAAGAAAAGATAAAAGATAAAAGATAAAAGAAAGAAAGAAAGAAAAAATAGTATAGATATTCAGCATATGAAAAGAAAACTATAATCCCGTTTTTCTCATATATTTCGTTTCCACGTTTCTTATTCGAATATATTTTTCTCTTTCCGTGCACTTTTTATCCAATAGGCTTCTTCTAAAACGTTTCATCAATCGAATTCAAAGTAAAAAAACGTTTACCGATTACGAGAAATAAATACTATTGTTCGTTTCCCTAATGCAACTTAGTAAAAAATACCATTATTAATGTATTTTAGATGTATATATATATATTCCTAACTAACAAACTGCTAGAATTTCAATGGGGAAAACTTTAAAGAGGTAGAACGCGTAAAACACCGACAACATTTTACGATGCTCGATTACTCTTGGATTTTAAGACCGCCCACCAACAGACTGCATCGTAATTCTTTGAATTTTGCCCCTCCCTTTTTTTTCTCTTCTTTTTCTTTTTTTTTTTTTTTTTTTTTTTNACTTTAAAGAGGTAGAACGCGTAAAACACCGACAACATTTTACGATGCTCGATTACTCTTGGATTTTAAGACCGCCCACCAACAGACTGCATCGTTTTCCTTTGATTTTTTCCGCTCCCTTTTTTTTTTCTTTTTTTTTTTTTTTTTTTTTTTTTTTTATTTTCAAAGAAGAACTATCGTTTCACTTTAATTAGACTTATTGTTAGTCGACTTAATAATCGATTAACTCGAATGTTAATCTTGAATCAAAATAATAACGTCGAGTTACACTTTAGCAAACAATTTAAACAAAATTATTATTCATTAATATCCCCATTTAAAATCTGCAAAATTAATTATAATCTAATCCTTGTGATACGAATGTAATAAAATACACTATATAGGAACAAAAATTAAGCACACATATATATATATATATATCTAATCGTAAGAAATTTATTTCCTAAAGAAACTTCGATACGAATTCTCTCGAAGTCGTGTGTTAACACTTATACCAATCCTCTTCCCCCTTCCTCCTATTCCACCCCTTTTAGAAGTTTCTCGTAGCACGAGGCGACAAAGGAGGTATACGTTTTCGTATAAACCCCTACAAACGTACGTACGTCTTATTATGCACAGAGGCCTGCGATAAACTCATTAAAAGCAGCAGAAATACGCGTAACCGGAAACAACTAATACTAGCACACATAGAACCGCGGAAATTCGAATTGTGGAAACTCAGTCGTCCGATTCTCTTATAGCATTTCCTCCTTTTCCTTCTCTCTTTCTGTCTTTCTCACTCCTTCTATCCTAAGGATGGTAGAGAAACAGAGGAAAGCTTCTGTATTTCTGTTTCAGTGTGCTTGATTTACCTCAAAGAACGGAACACACCTCCTGTGTGAAACTTCGAGTTTCTCAAAAGACGACGACGACGACGACGACGACGAATGGTATAATCATTCCTGTTTTAAGAAAGTATTTACTTCAAATTATATTCACCTTTATAATAATCAATTTCGTTCTATTATCTTCGTGTATATACAATTTATTCTCAAGAAACATCCTTTTTAATTAAGACAAATGAGAAAAGAAGTAACTAGAATTTGTATATAATACAATCTATTAACATGTTTTACGTATTTCCTAAAGCATTTTATAAAACGTTTTATGTTTATTCAAGTATTGTACATGCATAGTATTTACAAATTGAGATCAATTAAGAAACCCATTTCAATAATTATAATCATTCGTTTGTATTTTTTTATTTTACTTATTAGATTCTTACGGGGGATTTATTTAATATAAGAAAATAATATTAATAATAATAAAGTAATAACACGACAATGCGAGGATGATCAAACTTGTAAGTAATAATACGTTTGATTGATTAATTAATTAATCAAAATGTCATAGCAATTAATAATGATTCGTGCAAGAATTCATCAACATTGGTAATTAATAATAGCGATGCAACAAAAATATATTTCTAAAGTAAATTATTAGCATGCATTTGGCACGAGGTCAAAGGATAAGCAAATGAGTAATATAACATTAGCAACACCATAAACCCACATAACATAATAATATTAATAGGCTCGATAGGAAAGGGGAAATAATAGAAATAAAAAGAAAGATATAAAGAAAGGGATAGAGCAAAGAAAAAAGAAAAGAAAATAAAGGAAAGGTAAAATGAAAAATGAAAAACAAATAGAAGAAAAGAAGCTTACCGTCGTTGTTGGTCCTAGCACGTGGTGGCGATGAACTGACCGTCGGGAAATTGTTTCGCGAAACGTTGTCCCTTGGCTGAGGTTGTGGCCCTTCGAGATTTGGACTTGGACTGAATTCCGCTCTGAAATCGACCCTGTCGAAACCTTCGTCATTTTTATGCGTCAAATTCATCTCGTCCGATTCTAAATCACTTTGATACTGTTCCCTCAAGATCCAACGTTGTACTTGAAATTAACAAAACAATATATATATATATATATATAATTAGGTTGTCCATTGTTTGCAGTATATATCATTAAAATGATTTCAATTTACAATTGGATAGAAGAATACAACGTGTTCGAGTATTCGAAAATAACATTCGTGTTAGTCAGATAATACGTTTTATATACTTCTCTCTATTTCTTTCTTGTTTTATTTTTTTCGTTCCTTTTTTTTTTTTTTTTTCCCAAACTCTACTTTCATTTCGTCTATCGCGTTTCGCGCGTAACGAGAGAACGACGGTTCTATTTTAGAAATAGAATTTTTATGGAAAAATCCTAAAACAACAACGACAAACATACATATATACATGTATACATATATATATATATATATTCACAAACTAAGAGGGGTAAGGGAGAAATAGAAAATGTCAGGATGGTAGGCTAAAAAGGCAACGGAGATACAATTCAATTTCTTTCACGGTATAAGTGAGGTCGACAAAATTTACGAACGAGAGAGAGAGAGAGTGTTTTGGTAGAAATTTTCGTGAAAGCAAAGTGTCGCTTGTCGTCGGTGGCTTGACGCAATACACACCACCACCACCACCCAGAATCATTTTCCTTCCCTACGAAGGGGTATAATATTTCCCCGTAAGCAAACCACAGATAGGAATTTCAAATAGCTAGATATCGTTTTCAAAGGAAACATTATATCCCATGCGTGACAGGTGAACCATAGAGTCTACCTATTAACGCTTATTATTGTTATTATTAATTAACATTTCGGTTGTGCCTTCGAGGTATGATGCCTAGACTGGTTAATAGATACCTGAAGTCTCATCCTCCTCCTCCTCCTCTTCCTCCTCCTCCTTTTCCCACCCTCAACCTCATAGCTTTGGTTTGTTGTATATCCATACTCGCTGCTTCTAATCCGACGTGTTGCTGCTTGATGTGTTATAACTCATGTTCCTGAATAACGCGATGTAGGCAATAGTGTTTCTCTCTATCTCTATATATATTTCTATCTCTGTCTATCTATGTATCTTCTCTAGGGATTGTACGGTTTATGTCTACGTGTTTATACGTATGCAATAGAACGAACAAACGTATGCGTACAAACAAACATACCATATATGTCTAGGCTTAAGAGTTATTCTTATGAATCGCTTTACGAAATTGAAAATTGGCTACTAGGGCCTGCGTAAGCTTTATTCTATGTCTATCTCTTTGATTTTGTGCGTATATTGATACGTCATAAACTAGACTACTATTTTCTATCCTCCTTCTGTGAATAGATAATTCCACGTATGAATATAGGAGATGATGGTAATGATATGCGTTTGTACGAATACGAAGATATATTCATTTGATATTCATTACGATGTACTTATATATATATATATATATGTATTTTATAGTGTTGTAATTGACATGTGTTAAATACATATACGTCAATTAGTATAAAATGGTTGTCGATAATAGAAAATCGTATTTTGTATGTTGTTCGAATAGTAAATTTATATTGAAATCATTTCTATGTATCTATCCTATCTATTTATCTTTGTCTTTATCTCTCTTTTTGTCTTTCTATGGATTATAGTAGATAGCATTTGCGATATTACGCGGGTAATGCTCATTGAAACAAATTTACTACCTACTTAGTCAAGGTATTTCTGTTATAGCGTAATATCATGGGAGTACTCTGCAAAATGTAATTCCTGCATTACACTCGGTCGCGATTCGATAATTTTATTAAAAAGGATTTCCTTTGGAAATCTATTGTCAAGCATTTTTTGTTTGGGGAAGGGGATTTATTATGAGGTTGACTCATCTTTTCTTTTCGGTTTAATATTATGAAAAATGTTTTAACTAATGTACTGTTTCTCTTTCTTTTTTTTCTTTTTTTTATTTTTACAGCTTTTACTATTGGAATTTAAATATTACGCGTATATATGAGAAAAGAATATTTTGACGAGAACTGATTAACTAACTTGACTGACATATTAATTTACAACGATTAACTGTGATTTTCAACGTTCTCGAATGATCTTATAATTAAAATGGAATTCGATTGGATATCGGACAATAGTTCAACGATTTTCGAAATGCAATTATGAGAATAATATAGGAGTATCATTTAGATGATACATATATATATCTAAGAAAATCGTGTCAAATAATTACTCACACTTAACCCTTTGAGTACTGAATACTTTTAATTGAAGAGTTTTTTCTCTACGAATGAAATAGTTTATTATTAATGTAACCAGATTTAAATATTAATCAATTATATTTAATAATTACAATTTTACATACAACAAAAATATTACATTATTTTACATTCACATTGATAAACACACGCGTGCATTAACTTTTACCAAACGCATATATGCGTCCATAGTACTCAAAGGGTTAATAATATATATATTTACATATATATTGTCCAGTGTATTACCAATAGAAGTTTGTCGTTTAAAACTTAATTAGGTCAAATCTAATAGAAACAAGACGAAGTGTATAACAACAACCACAACTCTCAACCACATCTTGTCATCTCAGTTACGAATATTGTCTCCTATAGTTTCGAGTATTGGGGGTGGTGGTGGGTGGTGGGTTGGGGAAGCTACTGGAGTTAGGAGGTGGTACTATTACGGTCATCGACGTTAATTATGAGAACGTACGATTTATAACTGGCACGTGTGGCTTTCAACCCTTCGATCCTTATCCGTTAGACTCGTGAACCCCCTCCTTCCTACCCCATATTAACGGATTCCCACAGAACTGGTGGTGGTGGTGGTATCGCAAAATGCGTTTCTACCGTCCGTTCCATAAACTGGTGCTGATCGTTCTGCCGATCCGGTACGATCCGATAAGAAAGTGAGCTAGCTCGCGTAGTGCTGAGACCGTATGTGTTGTTCGTTATCGTATATTCACGGCATAATTACTACGATAGGATCGATATATATATACAATGAACGCCTATAATCTTCAAACTTTGTTCGGAATTAATAGGCTCTTCTATGCGTTATCAACGAATAGAGAAAAAAAAAAAAGAGAAAACTTACTATTACTGCAACCATGTTATATATTTTACTTAGAAAAAATAAAGAAAAGATAGATATAACTGTTAGCTGTATAACAGGCAATAAAATAACAACGTCCAACTTTTACAGAATGTCTTATAATATAAGCCATGTATGGTAACCCATTTAAACTTGACTATTCTGGCATACCCATAAGTGAAATGAAATGAAATGAAATGAAATGTTTCCTATGAGCCAAAACGATGAAGAACTTATAATTTCGGGGAGACAAGATGGATCAACATTTTCCTAGGCGCGTATAATCGAGAGCTTGTATGTAATAAAGCTTTCAATGGCCTAGACTATATAGAAACTGACAGTAGAGAAACGTTGCTGTGTGAAACTAGGAAGAAGAGTGAGAGGAGGAGGAGGAGGAGGAGGAGAAGGAAGGGTGATAATAATTGTTCCCAGAAGTCCCATAAACGCGTTCGCGTACGCGAGATATCGTAGTACGGAGGGGTGGGTGGGGAAACCTTGCCAAGGGTTGGTTGGACCTTTCCTTCTGAACATGTTCCATCCGATATCTATCTCTTTCACACCTACTACTACTACTATTACTAGTATTACTACGATACACGTCAAGTTACTTTTCTCTAATAACATCTCTAATACGCGATGAGCCAATTTTCTTTCCTGACAGGATTTGCTGTTGTTACCTAGGGTAAGTCTTTTTGACGTTGGAAAACACGCCTTGACGTTTCTTCCTACGATTAAAGTTTATTTTCTGTAAAACCAACCCCCTGTACGTACGTACGTTGATTTTTCTTTTTTAAAGTTCAACGCGTTTTATTGCAATATATTTTAAACACACGCGTCTTAATCATTTTTGTATTTTTTATTTGGATTGTCAGAAAAATTCGTGGCAGATTTTAATCATAGATTGAAGAAATTAATTGCAATTTTTTCTCTCGGTATATTATTATTAAATTATATAAATGCATGTGTGTTCTCTGTTTCAAAACTCCTTTCACTATTTTTCGGGTAACTGGAAAAATTCTGTCCTTCCAGAATGTCTCAAGTTTTTGCTTTTATTTTAAATTTTTAATATATTCAAAACTCGTCTCTTATATGCCATAGAAAATTGGCATTTGAACTTTTCGGACAATCAAATATTTTTCATTATCTTTTTTTTGGTCATTTTAACCCCGACAATGTTAGATTTGACAAATTTCTTCCGCGGGGGTATAAATCTAATGGAGTTAAGCGTCACCTCGAGAATAAAAGATGAAAAAGTGTGAGAGAAAGAGAAAGAATAGTAGAAGAAGAAGAAGTAGTAGAAGAAGAAAAATAAGAGAAAACAAAAGGGAAGTTTCTCACGCGACTGCGACTGTCGGATTGTCTGAACGCAAAAGTGATTAATGGAGAACACTATGAATAGCTAGCTAGCTAACTTATAGGTGTTGGTAACGATTCAAATGCCCACGAGAGGTGAATTCGCAAAAGTACGCTTGCCTTGCAACACTTGTTTGCAACGTTTGCTTGCGTTAGGAAGAATCAAGGCAACTTCAAAATCAACTGCGGTTATTAATTACATGTTAAAGGGCAACCGATGCCATGCCGTCAACGTTGTTGAACGACGAAAGAACTTAAAGGGGGTTGGTTGGTGGGTTGTTGTTCGTTGATCGATGTGAATATATATATGTATCCTAGGAAAATTTGACCACCATGTGTTAATCGTTTAACGGAAAACAATTAGGCAAATCATCTGCTGTACGTTGCCTAAATTTGAGTGAACATTTTCGAGATGTTCAGTTAAGTTTGATTATTATTTATATTTATTTATTTGATCAAACAATAGACTAAATGAAATTCTTTAGATTTGATTCGGATCGTTAGATGAATTATATGAATTTATTATTTGCTTATTTGGTAATATAAAAAAAAGAATATATAAAATGATTAATAAATGTGTCACAGGGAAGTTGGACAAGTTAAAAATTTAGAACGTTATTTCTCAATCATTAATATTCATAGTCTTTTACATATTATTACGAAGACATATATTCTCTTATATTTGAAAAAATAAATTGTAGTTGTATCCTAAAAATTGTTATATTCAAACACGTAATCAAAACAATACTGAAACAATATTTAATAAATAAAACGTTAACTTTCGATTAGAAGAAAGATTCTTTAATTTGAGGTTGAAAGAAATACCAAGATAATTAAGAGAGAATGATAAAGAGAGAGCTTAAGAAAAGCGAGGGAATAAGCTAAAAGGGGAGGAAAAAAAAAAGAATTTTTAAAATATAAACGAAGAAAGAGAGAAAGAGAGAGGTGCTTTCGAGTTGGAAGAAAAAGTAAAATGCCTGGCCGCCTAGCTAAAGCTTATGTGTCGAAGCGGAATAAAAACACTTTTGCAGTAATCAAAGAGTGCATTTTGCATCTAGCCGAGAGAAAGTTGCATTGCCGGCGGCGGTGGTTTGTCAAAGAGTGATGAAGAGAAAAATAAGAAGAAGAAGAAGAAGAAGAAAATAAAGAAAGAAAGAAAGGTAGAAACGAAGAAAACAAAAAATGGCAAACTGGGAGAAAATGAAACGCACGTTGGGGGTTAATAGAAAGAGGAAAATAAATACAACAAAAAATTTCGTGGCGAGATTTACTCGCTCGAATGAAAAAAAGAGAGAGAGAGAGAAAGAGAGAGGGTATGGGGGTTTTGAGGAAGGAAGAAATTTAAACGATGACTTTTGACAGCAGCTTTGGGAAAAAACTAGGACACGTTCCTACCCACTTTTCTTTTCTCGTTTCTACTTCCTATCATTTCACTTCGTATATTTTCCTGGCTGTGACTCTATATATAAGTTACGTGTCTTTCACTACTTTGCATTTCTACCGTGTATGTCTGTTTTTTTACATACTCGTAATACACGACTGGTTACTACTTCAATGCGTCTGACTATATAAGCATTCTCTACTACTGAACACACACATACTTTTCTCAAAAACTGATAATATATTATTAGCGGTAAAATGAATTAGTTTTTTTTCTTTTTCTTTTCTCTTCCTTCCCTGATTTTTTATTCAAATACACATAAGAAACATCAAAGTAAAAATGTTGGGTAATATGATATACAATAAAATAAATGTATGTGTTTATAATCTTTAGAAAAATTGTAAGATTCTTTTCGATCATTTTTATATATTCTTCAATTTGTATTCAATAATTAAATGTATTCTAGAAAAGGAAAGGATAAAAGAATTTTGCCAAGATTTATAAATAAATGTATGATACAAAAAGAGTAACCGCTAATAATAAGTTTGCATAATTTTCAAAAAACATTTCTATATTTGTCTATAGTGTTTCTTTAATCAATTCTATTATCTTTTTCCGTGTTTCATTTCCACACGCGTTGTGAGAGCTTTATATATATATATATATTTTTTTTCTTTTGTATTCTTTCTTGTTCCAACCGTTTGCTGGGAGGATCTCCTGGAAAGTTAGCATAGCCGTTGTTTGCATATTCATTCGAATCCATACGAGAGCTAGCTTCTCGACTAGCTGTAGCTAGCAAAAGCAAAAGCAAAAGCAGAAGCAGCAGCAGCAGGTACACCACTGATACCTATCCCATTGAATTTCTACGAGGTCCACTATCTTTGCCCCAATATTCCATGGATGCACATTGTGGAAGAAGCAATTGCTAGAGGATGGAAAACAGAAGGCTTTCTAGTTTAACCTAACTCCTCCCTCTTCTATCTATACTAGATGCAATAACTTAGTAATTGATGTTATAAGGATACAAAGCAACTTGACACTAGCTATTTACACGTTTAATAATCGTTTTGTTTCATTTACTTATGTAGAATCATTTAATCCTACTATTATCTCAATTTGTTTAATACAAATACATATATATGGTGATGATCATTCATCTCAATCATTTATCTTATTACAATTTCACAAACTTTTTCTTATTTTTTCTATAAGTAAATTGAATTATAATCGTTGAAGTTGGTTAATATAAAATAATAATAAGTCTAAGGCAAGCATACATATATATATATATATATATATATATATATATATATATATGTACGTGCATGTGCATGTGCATGTGCATGTGCATGTGCATGTGCATGTGCATGTGCATTTGTGTTTGCTTGGGAGAAACGTCGGTTCTGATATTCGGTCTCTCATTTCGTGTTTACATTCTAGTCCGACCTCGTATATAACCAACATCTATTCGTAATAGACTCGAAAGCTGAAAGCAACAATAACTTACGCCCCTTTCGCGGACCACGCGATATTGCGTTAGTGCACCACCCGTTGTAATTGTTAGGCGTTCTTTTAGTTCATGTCTCTTTCTATTTTTTACTTATGTGTACGTACGTACGTGTATTTATGTATGTATGTATGTAGGTACTACTGCTGCTGTCTGTACACGAACAAATGTATTGTTCTCTTGCTATCTTGTTTTTTTCTCTCTCTCTCTCTTTCTCTTTCTACTCTTCGTGGACAGATACGAGAAAGTATGCGAAACTATACAACTATAATACACTACCTACGGATGGATGAGGACAAGAGCTTTTGTATACACGAAACTAAAATTCGATATTTTTCTCCTTCACTGGCAGCTACTATCTCTCTCTCTCTCTCTCTCTCTCTCTCTCTCTCTCTCTCTCTTTCTATTTCTCTTTCTGTACGATGTCTCTATCAAATTTATCGGTTTTAATACGCACAGAGAATGTAGGATGCGAAAGACTGAATATTAAAATATACACATACCTGGCTGACAAACGTGTCGTTGTATACAACGCATATGTTCATTTTTTTTACGTTCATATGTTAGTTCGTTCATATGTTCCGTTCGTTGGTTGCTTTTAATAACATACTTCATAGAAACACGTAAATCGTCTTAAAACCATTCCCGTGTCTTTTTCTTCTTATCATTATTATTAACGTTCGTTAAAAAATAACAAATTCGTTGTTTCCCCTTTCGAAAAAAAAGATTATAGTTATTCCTCTTCTCTTATTTTTTGTTTTAAATCCAACAGATAGACAGGTATTTGAACAAAATAAAGGTCTTAATTAAAACGTAACAAATATAATATAATTACTAAAGATTTTTATTATTAATTGTAATATTATTCTACCATCTTTAAATTTAAATATATTAACGAAGATAAATTTATTTTTTTTTTTCGTATCGTGTGTTAAAATAATTTTCCTTCTTCTTATTTTTCTTCTTCGTCATCTTTAATTATATTATATATATATAATTTTTTTTTTCCTTCTTCTTCTTCTTCTTCTTCTTCTAAACCCATCGTTACGATCGAACGAGTTTTCACGGGTGATTTAACGGGAAGGGTGAACGCAACGTTGTAAAAACGGGGGTAGTTTTCTCCTTCGACAAGTTGTTACGCGCCGGCTCTGCCTATCTTCTTCGTTGGACGTTCAAATAAGCAGAAAAAATTTTTAAATCCTTTAATAAGTCGCGGGACACACACACACACACACACACACATATATTCATCCCCTTATCTCGTTGTTACGTGTACGATGAAAGAAAGGGTGTGTGAACGAACTCGTCGCTTAGGTCGTCGTTCTTGTTCAACGAGCGAAAAAAACCATAGGCGTCCGGTGCATAAAAGAGAGAGAAAGAGAGAGAGAGAGAGAGAGATAATAATTATCTCACACGGTAATTACGTTTTTAATTGACCCCATTTTAAATGAACCTATTTACCATTTAGATTATAATAGTGACGGGGTAATTATTTTTGAAAAACAAAAAAAACAAAAAGGGGGTAGAAGAAAAAAGTAACCTACGATTTTGTTTGTCGGTCATAATCGTGTGAATGTATAGATTAAAGTAGATTAAACATTTCTTTCATGATAATTACAATAATTATGATACTTTTCTTTTTAATAATATCATACAAAGATCAAAATATATAAATTATTACAAATATAATACGTGTAATATTTCTTTTCAATTATAAATCGTATCAATTAACACACAACACGTATATAATATAAAAAAATATAATAATATTTATTATTAATAATTATATATGTCAAAAAATTATAATGCACATACACACATACAAGTGAGAACAAAGTACACTACTAAAGGTTCTTCTTCTTCTTCTTCTTCCTTCCTTCCTTGCTTGCTTGCTTTGATCAGACCATCCAAGTTGTGCTTTCAACTCATGCATTACTTGGATACGTGGAAAGAATCTACACACACACACACACACACACATACACGCATACGCATATTCAATAAATTACACGTTAGAGGGAGAGAATAGAAGAGAAGAGAAGAGAGAGACACGTATACACTTACTAACACTTGTATACGTATCTTCTCTCACGTGAAAGGGAACAACATTGTATGTTCCAACGATCGATTTTGTGATCGATCTATCGATCGATTTCTTACACCCCCATAACAACCGAGGCACCGATTTTCTCTCTTAGACTTTACGATGGAAACGGGAAACGCGTCCAAGTGAACTTAACGAAGCACCGTTCATAAACGAATCACCGACACGACCGGTTCCGTTCCGTTCCGTTCCGTTCGACCTGCAAACGATCTGCGGATGGATGCCTTAAAGAGTAAGAGAGAGAGAGAGAGAGGTGGAGAAGGTAAGAAAAAAAAAACCACCCCTTTATCATTTATCTAGAGTGTATACTCTACTTCATTCCACCCCCTTTTTTTATTTTTACGTGTATTTCTTTATTTTTTTTCCTCTCTTGGTATTATGTATGTAAATTATGTTAGTATTATTCATGGTGGATAGATTGGGTGCAATTATTTTGTCAAAAACAAAAAGGGCAATCTTATATTAATATTAATTAATAACGAATGTTAAATCGTAACGAGAAATATTCTAAAAAAATAAATATAATTGTTGCCAATCATCCCCTTAATCGTTATAAAGTTAAACAAATACCAATAATAATAATAATAATAATAATATTATTTAATAATGAAAAGAGATAAAAAGATAAAAAGAAATATTCCAACGTTACGAAATATCGTTCTTAATTATAGAAATTCGTCGATGTTACCGGGTTTTTCCGTTTGACCTCCTTTTCTTTCTTTCTTTTTTTTTTTTTTTTTTTATTCTTTCTCGACAGGATCCTGCACTGCTCGACGGAGCAGAAAATTTTTTCGATCTTAAAAAGAAGGGAGGAAGGGGAGGAGAAGAAAAAGAAGAAAATGAAATAAAAACAAAAAGGGAATGAACGAAGGGAAGACACAGTAGCAAAATATAAAAAGGTAAGAGAGGGGTGGGGGGGGGAGGAAAGAAAAAAAAATAGAGTATTCGTAATGACGCTTTCGAAGTGTTACCTGTGTGTGTGAGAGAGAAAAACAGAAAAAAAAAAGAAAGAAAGAAAGATAAAGAGAGAAACAACAAACCAGAATGAATTCGTTCGTTCTAAGGGTGAGTAAGGTGGATAGGGAAATTGAGGGAGAGGGGGGATCGAAAGGGGGATGATATCAGAGACGCGGAAAGAAGAAAATATACGTGTGAAAGTCGTGGGGTTGGCAATAATTAGTCCGCTACACACAGTTGGTAATTAAATTGAAGAAGATGGCAGAGTATAGCAGCCTCGGCTCGTGAAACGTGAATACGTTTTCGAGACGACAGAATATGAAAGATGCAAAAGAGAAAGAGAGAGAGAAAGTGTGTGTGTGTGTGTGGGTGTGGGTGGGTGTGCATGAGAGAGAAAGAAAGTCACTAGATATACTCTGAGATTTATGTCCTGCAGAGATAATAACGTTCGTTATGTGAGGCGCGTTCATTGCTTCGTTTTACGTTAGTATCCAACCCCCAATTTCCACCCACTTACCCCCACGTCGTCATCAAGGGTCTTGGTAGGTTGGTTGGTAGGTAAGTCTTTTGTCATTAGAATTGATTTTCATTTTTTAGTTAGTTTGCTTACGTTATTCTTCTAAATTGGGTAAGATTTTCATAATAATGATATAATTAATTTTTGTAGAAGTATGAATAATTTGACCTCCTGATCGAAATATAATATATAAACGATGAATTTGATTAATGGAATTATTTAAACGTCTTTTTATTTTTTGTTTACGTGATATATATTATACGTTTGTATTTTACGAGTAACAAATTTGACGTACTGTTAAAATAAAGAAATACAAAAATAAAGAGAGAAAGAAAGAAATACTGTATCCATTTATACTCGCAGCAATACGCGTATTTGTTACCTATGTGTCAACCGTGTCGTAGCTTTTGAAAAAAAGAAGAGAGAGAAACAGAAAAAAAAGAAGAAAGGGGGAAGTCCAAATCGAAATAAAATATTTGCGTTCCATTTGTAAACTATAAAAAAATAAATATCGTTTCATTTTTCGTCCTATCAATTTTTGTCCATATATCTAATAGCTACGATAAACTAGTAAGAATGATGATAATAATAATAAACGATTTGTCATACGAATAACAGCCAATTTGGTTTTTATTAAAATGATTTTTCACTATGATTCATGTCCATTCAAATACTACTACTACTACTATTTATTTTGTGAACTAATATTATTTTGAATATGATGATAAACTGTATACAATACAATGTGAATGTTAAGAAGAGAGTGCATATAGAACTTCTAAAAATCTAAAGAGAGAGAGAGAGAGAGAAAAAAAAAAAAGAAAAAGGATAAAAAATGCAGGTGAAATAATAAGAAAAAAAGTAATAAATAAAGGAATGGGGAAAGGAAAGGAAAGAAAAGAAAATGAAAAAGAAAAATGAATACACCCCCACCCCTCGTGTTATCAGAAAAGAATAGAATAGAGTTTTTCCTTTACTCTTGTTGAATCCAAAGGTGATTCACGAATACCTGTAGAGGTTGGTATTATCAGGAGGATTTGCAGTTTACGCTCGTCGGATCGAAATGTATAATATATATATATATATATATATATATATATATGTAACATCCCTTCTTCCAGATTTTCTTGATAGCGTGTCTGGAACGTAAGGAGTAAGAGGAAAAGAATTTTTCATGATATATTTATTTATTTTTTTTCTTTTTTTTTCTTCTCGAATAGAAAATACGTCGCGATATAGTAAATAGATGGTGTAAGAAGAAGAAGAAGAAGGTTCACCATTGGTTGAAAAGAAGCTAGCTGTTGGATTCATGGAAAAGGCTTGCTTGCTTGCAATAAGAAAAAGAAAGAATAAAGAAAGAAAGAAATGGATAGATAGATAGATAGATAGATTGATAGAGTGGGTGGTAACAAGAAACGGAATCTAAAACTGCAAATTCGTGTGCGAGTTTACCGACAGACCATGGGAAAGTTTTGTATTCATACGGGGGCCAGCCAGTAGGCAACATCACCGATTCCGTTCTATGCGTTCGCGATAAATTCGCTTCTGTTGACACGGGAATTGAATTTCCTCGAAGACGGAAAAGTCGAATACGTATGTACGAATTTTTCACTAGTAATAATAGTAGTAGTAGTAGTAGTGTGTTACCTATCCTTTATGCATGCGTACGAAGAAAATACAAAAATACAAAAATACAAATAAAAAAGAATTTAAATGAGAGCAAAGAAATTGTTTAGAAAGTAAAATAAATAAAATATGATCATTATTAATACACATCGTAAAATTTATTTATATATATATATATAAATAAATAATGAACTAAGTATACTTGTGAAAAAATAAATGATAAAAAAAGGCTACCGGGCACGCAGGTGTGTCGGTTGCGTTTTCTTCTTGAAATATGCAATCAAATTCAGGGATCTCTTGTGTGCCTTTGCTCAAGCACAGAAAAGAAAAGAAGAACATTTCTTTTGTACCGTGCTTTCTGAAATATTCAATGAACGATCTGATCCAGCAATAATACACACGTACCTATATAAATATATATACAAATATATATGTATATATGTATGTACAAGAAAAGGATCAACTACAGAGATAGATATAAGGGAAAGGGAAGGAAAGGGAAGGGGGGGGGGTGTAGAATTAATAACGCTCTTTGGATATAGCAGGCGTCAAACAGCATCTAGAAAAATACTGAAAGTATATGAATGCAATGCAAGAAGGGAAAAAAAGAAAAAATGCAACAAAAGCTGTCGTCCCACAAAGTCGCGATCCTTTATCTGGGAAAAAAGAAAGTAAAGGGATGTAAAAAAAAAAAAAGAAAAAAAGGAAGAATAGAGAAGGAAAAGGTTTTCCAATATGCAGATTGGTGAACCTAATACGAAAAAAAAGTCTCGTGTGCTTACCGATAGTTCGACAAAAAGGGATCGTCGTTTTGTTGAAATGAAGAACCTACCTTGTACGTAACAATAAAGTTTTTCTTTTTTTTTTTAACGACAGCATTAGCGAAATTAAGACTTACAAAACCTTTTTTTCTCAATTAATGCAACTTCCATTTCATTGATGTGTATATATATTTACTTTGTTACAAAATATATTTATTATTACGTATTATTTGTACAAATGAAGTTTCTCTTATAAACAGTAATCATGATATTTTTCCCTTCTTTCATATATGTATGGTATATATCGAGAAAATAAAGTCAATAAGCTCGAAGCATGATATCCGTTCAGTTGTTTCTGAGTAAACGTTAAAGTCATGGGGGTGGAGGGATGAGAAAAAAAACTAAAAATCAGAGTGCCGGAGCAATTTCAAGGGGATTAGTTCATCAATGTTTCATGAGACGACCACACGGAACTTAATCTACTCTTTAAAATGGAAATCGAAAGAGAAAGAAAAAGAGAGTAACGTTCTTTTCAGAATCACGCACGACACTTGAGTCAACGTTATGCCAATGGTGGAGGCTTTCGGATTCTCTTGAAGTTTTGACCTTTTTCCATCTACTTCAGTTTTCTCATTAGTTTCCAAAAAAATCGATCGCATTGCTTGCTACTATCTATTCTACGTTTATTTTCGAATATTTGTTAAGTTTCTTTTGTTTTTTTTTTTCTTTCTTCTTTATCTCGTAAGATTCGTTTCGGTTAAACGAGCACGAAAGTAATCGTTATCGTATACTAATTCGAAACGAAAGAAACAACGACAGTTTTCCTACATTTTCTCTCGATACTTTCTCCCCCTTCTTACTTTTAAACTTTTCAGATTATCTAATATGTACTGCAACTACTACTACTACTATTACTACTATTACTTTCTTTTCTATCCTACTTTCCATGCAAATTACGTTCATCGTGATTATACGTTGCGTATATTGTCGTATCGAAATCTAAAAGAAACTTTGTTGTTTTCCTTATTGAAAATTGAACAGTTTTGTGATCGTGAATATATTTGAATAACTAAATTTTTCCATGGAAAAAAAAATCAATCAATCAATCGTTGATAATTAAATTGAATAACGATCCTGTTAACGTCACGTTTGAATTTTTCTTTTTTCCTCTATTTTTGGTTTTCGATACATTTAATTAAGAGTCTAATTACGGTGAAATAATATAATTAATATGTTTGTGGTAGATATAATTCGATAATATAAACAGTTACGATGATTGGTTGTTAAAGGGAATTAACGTGAGGTAAAGTTTAGTAAAATCGATCATAGTAAGTGATTTTTAACGTCAATAATAGATGACAGGTATACGTTATATTAATGTTCAAATATCTGCCAATCATTAGTCGGACGAATGCATTGAATTTTCGTGCCAACATTGAATTTTCGATGTTAGTAGTAGTCCGCTAAGCAACAGCAACAGCAGGACCTACGGCTGAACGTTATCGAACACGTTAGCAATGTTTTGTACACTAATTAGCTTCGTACCAACCACTGGACAGCTGATTTTCCAGGTAGCGTTGATTGACGCGATACTCGAGTTTCATGTCGAACCTCAATTGGGACTGAATTGCTGAAGCGTACCGATACTTCGTTAAACACACCACTCTTGCAACGACCGAGTGCATCCTATTACTACGTTGCCGAAATGTCACTCTTGTCAATGACAACGGGTGTCATGGATAAAACCATATCTATATACTACGGATCATCCAACTTTTCATCGTTATTATTCGACGATTCAAACTTCATGTTTTTTTTCAAATGTTAACATAACCAATGGGTTATTGGTTATTCAATAAACGATTCATGATTATCGATTTTGTCATTCTCATATTTCTAATTTTATATTGGAATTTCAAATATTATTTACGAATTGTAATTATCTTTTTAATAAATAATCATTACGTTTTGCAATATATATATATATATTTATGAACTCTTATTTTATTGTAATAATATTTCCTATATATTAAAATATTATTTAATAAATAAATAATTAAATGTATATATATGGATGCTTTTGTATTTAGATATATTTTTTCAAAGCTTATGATATTTTTCTAACGTTACCTTTTCTATCAATAGTTGCAAAGAAATGCAATGTTAAACATAAAATACGAATAAAATCAAGATTATGTTAGAGAGAAATTCTAAAAAAAATGAATGAAACGAATTTATTACTTTGAAATATAATCAGCAACATTTTCAAATAGAACGAGTCAAGGATTTATCCGACAGACATTTTAAGTAGTACAAATCATATTCGATCAGACATTTATTTTTTACCAACAATATAAATTATATTTTTTCAAATAAGATATATAACTTAAGAAGAAAATAATAAAGTATGAAATAAGAGAAAAAGATATAACCAAAAAGAAGAAAGAAAGAAATAAATAAAACCAAATTCACAAGACAAATTGGTGAATGCAAGTATTTATTTATTCCTCCAAGTTTTCTGTCTCTCTCGTTTTATCTTTTTTTTTTTTTTTTTCTTTTTTTCTTTTACTTTCTAACGTTGGCACAACATATGCGCATATTTCACTTTTTCCTAACAAGACAAGGATAAAGAAAAAGAGAGATGAGGAGAAGGGGTTGTTAAGGGGGTTGATGGTAGAAGAAACTAGGGAACATAGGAAGTGGTAGAGAAAAAGTTGCGTGCAACAGAAACCCCATGCCACTAACGTATAACTCTTTGCTAAATTAGAATACCACATGATCGCATTTTTATACCCTTCCCCCCATATCTTTATTTCGCTTTTCTTTTATCTTTTCTGACTACCATGCCGTTGCTTTGTCGTAGTTTTTTTCTTCCTTCCTTTTTTTTTATTCTAGAAAAATAATATAGTTGTCACAAATATACGAAAGAACGAAAGAACGAATAAGAAGAAAACATTGTTGAAATTGAAATCGTTGTTTAGAAAAATTCTAAAAATCATAATTAAAAAAATACAAATTCTAATCGAGTGACGATTATATCTATGGTGTTTTCTTTTTTTTAAACGTTTATAATATCTTCGTACATATATCTCGAAGATCAACTCATTTTTACGAAGTAAAACACGAGTGCCATTATAAATGTCTCGAGCATAGAAGAGAAGTGTTCTACTTAACCCGGTTAAAAAGAGAAAAGAAAATACGAAAAGACGAGGGGAAGGGGGTAGGGGGTAGGATAGTAAGTATGACGACGACGATGATGACGACGGTACGTCTGGGTGTATAAAATAGTTCTTCTTACTTTTTTTCATTCATTCTTCATCTTTCTTCCAAGATTATTCCAAATTTTGTTCACTTAAATCGTCCACTAAATATTAAAACTACATTTTCGCATATAACGTTAAGTTATTACACCAAAGTAAATATATATATATATATATATATATATATACTTATCATATAAACCATCACGAAGTAATTATTTACCCCGAGGTCTTTTCATTATTTCGTACATTAATGGTCGTCGTAATTAAAGATTCCACCCCTTTTTTATTTCCTTCTCTCTCGTTTTAAATTTACTTCTTTTTATTTTTTTTTTTTTCTAATTTACAAATCATTTTTTCCCCGATGTATGAAAACGGACCTTTAATTAAAAGTTTTAATTTTTTCTATTTTTTTTTTTTTTATTCTCAGTTTTGTAAATAAATCAATTAATTCTAAAATACAAAATAAAAAAGAAAGACAAAAACAAATATTTATGAAAAATACACGGATACTTCAGACACGTGAAAATTCTTTGGTAGGACCCACCCTTTCGTAGAGAACTCTGACCAACCATTAAGTACAGAAACGAGCAATCCAAAGTGAAAAGCCATCGGGTGTGGTGTTCACCCTTTTGCTGAACAACGCGTACGTACGCTAGTTTCGTTCGTTCAGTCATTCGGCAATCGTGCTTTAAAGCTTTCCCCAACCGGGTCAATCGGTGACATTAGCGAGGAATTTCAAACTATTCATGGTCCTCTTCCTTCTCTAACATTTGTTCATTAGCTATCCCATAGGAAGAATTTATTCGTTAAAACATACGAAACCTACCTGCACCTATTGTTCAATAATTGTTTTTTTATTTTTTAAGTTATTCTCATCGATCATTCATTTTTTTCTATCCCCCCTTTCTGCATTTATTTTTTTTTTTATTTTTACTCTTATTATTTTACATTTCACGATAAGAAAATTTGTAATAAGTTTAGTTTCAAATGTTCCATAGAAAATATTATATCTTTTATATAAGTAATTATGTGAATATTAAAATATTTATTCGCTTTAATGAACGATTTCTTTTAAAATAGAAGTATTTACCATGAATATTTCATTTCATTCGTATCCTGTTGTATATATATATATATATATAGTCTTTCATCGAATATATTTATATAACATATATGATTTTTTTGTTTCCATCAAAACGTGATTCGTTAAAATTGGATATTCTAGATATCGGATTGAAGATCTATTTTTTGTTTTATCTCTCTCACTCTCTCACTCTCTCTCTCTCTCTATCTCTCTCTCATTTTTCATTTTCATTTTTTACCTTTTGTTTTTCCTTTCTTTTTTTTTATTTCTTTTTCCACATCAATTTTTACTCGTTCATCGTTTGATGGAAAATGTAATACCGTTGAATTTGATCTCGAAAATATTTTCTTTATCCTCTTACATTAAAAAGTTTGAGGGATTTTTTTTTTTATATTATTATTATTATTATTATTGTTGTGTTGTAATACATACATACATATATGTATGTACATATTGAAATAATTTTATAAAATATATTGAAGAAATAAATGAATCCTTAAAGTTAACTTAAAAATGAATAGTTTTAAACACGACAAGTTGAATGTGATATAATATGTAATTTATAAACTTACCACACGTATAAACGACTTCGAAATACGTCTTGATTTCCGGTCTGCATGGGTCGTTAAACGTCGTGCTGTTCGCCACGATGGAACAATGTCGTTTTCCATGGCACATTTGTATTACAGTCTCAGTAGCATAAGTCGCCGTACAGGCTGCCAAGTAACATAGAGAAGAAACGATATCGTTAAAATAACAATGGACGGTGCTACGACAATGTCGTCGAATTTCAAACATTACGATAAAGTTATCTTTCTCTCTCTCTCTCTCTCTCTTTCTCTCTCATTCTCTCTTTCAAAGTAAGCAAGACGAAGAGAATTTCACCCAGTACGGAGATTTCAAAATCTCAACACCTGTTGAACCGAATCTAATTCGAGTTCGAACGTTCTTCGAATATATATATATATATATATATATAGGGTATTATAAAACATATATATAGTATATATATATAAAGGTTTGGAACCTAGGCTGGTAATGTGAACATTGCCTGATCCGCCAATTTTTCTTTGCCATTTTTTGAACCTTTGCGAATCAATATATATAACTCAAATTTGTATTCTACGTGTAGATAAAAGAGTGTACTTTAATTTAATATAAAAATCATTAAAATCTATTCACTATAAGTATAGAAAATATTTACCAAAACTTTTCAAAGAAATATGCAAAGATGCACAATTTACAGCATTGCATTATCTGACATTTTCTGAACTTTACATGCGAAATTTATAACTCAAATTTGTATTCTACGCGTAGATAAAAGAGTGTACTTTAATTTAATATAAAAATCATTAAAATCTATTCACTTTTAGTATAAAAAATATTTAAAGAAACATCAGAGAATGCAATGCTGTGAATTGTGCATCTATGCAATTTCTTTGAAAAGTTTTAGTCAATATTTTTTATACTAAAAGTTAATAGATTTTAATAAGACTTATATTAAATTAAAGTACACTCTTTTATCTACGCGTAGAATACTATATCGACTTATAAATTTAGTATATAAMYTTCCTAAAATGTCAGAGAATGCAATGCTGTGAATTGTGCATCTATGCAATTTCTTTGAAAAGTTTTGGTCAATATTCTTTATACTAAAAGTTAATAGATTTTAATAAAACTTATATTAAATTAAAGTACACTYTTTGTTYTAAGCGTAGAATGCTTTTTTGAGTTATAAATTTAGCATGTATAGTTCAGGAAATGTCAGAGAATGCAATGCTGCAAATTGTGCATCTTTGCAATTTCTTTGAAAAGTTTCGGTAAATATTTTTTATACTAAAAGTGAATAGATTTTAGTAAAACTTATATTAAATTAAAGTGCACTCTTTTATCTATACGTAGAATATAATATCGAGTTATAAATTTACCATGTAAAGTGCAGAAAATGTCAGAGAAGGCAATGCTGTTAGTTGTACATCTTTGCAATTTCTTTGAAAAGTTTTAGCAAATATTTTTCATACTTTTTGCAAATAGATTTTAATGAAACTTATATTAAATTAAAGTGCTCTCTTTTATCTACACGTAGAGTACAAATTTGAGTAATAAATCAATCTGCAAAGGTTCATAAAAGGGCAAAGAATGCGATGCTGCAATTTTTTTCCTACTTTGCCATTTCTTTAAAAAGTTTCGGCAAATATTTTTTATACTTTTTGCAAATAGATTTTAATGATTTTTATATTAAATTAAAGTGCACTCTTTTAGCTACACGTAGAGTATAAATT
>NW_014569846.1:39670-62340 GCF_001313835.1 Polistes canadensis
TCATTAAAATCCATTTGCAAAAAGTATGAAAAATATTGACCAAAACTTTTCAAAGAAATTGCATAGATGCACAATTTACGGCATTGCATTATCTGACATTTTCTGAACTTTACATGCGAAATTTATAACTCGATATGGTATTCTACGCGTAGATAAAAGAGTGCACTTTAATTTAATATAAGTTTCATTAAAATCTATTCACTTTTAGTATAAAAAATATTTACCAAAACTTTTCAAAGAAATAGTAAAGTTGTACAATTTATAGCATTGCATTCTCTGATATATAACACCCCGTTAATCTCTTAGAAATAGTACTATCAGAGAAAACCACGTTTCTATATTGGTTCAGTGATAAACAAAGAAATAAAAAATAAATAAAATAGAAGAAAATAAAAATCCATTGACTCTTCTCTCCACCTGACATACGCATACAAACACAGACTCAAACGTATACCACATAAAGATGTCGTCAAGTTTCTCTATGTGTTCGAACAAGTTAATAACAATTTACGTGACGTTAAATATAACAGGAAAAGATAAATGATAAAGTTATAGATACGTAATAGGATAGGACAGTAGTAATAGTAATAGTAGTAGTAGTAGTAGTAGTAGTATTAAGTTAAGAATAAAAGCTTCTAAGGAAAAATCCTGATAAAAAGTTGTATTATTTGTCATGATGAAGAAAAAGCTACGCAACAGTAAGGGGGGGGGGCTACCAAATGCTTTTAACCGTAACCAACTACTATCTAGAAGCAACTATTATTATTACTTTCGACTGTAGGATAACGACGACGAGGGTCGAACCTTTTCTAGACCCTTTCCCTAGCCAACCAAGAAAGTTCGACCGATGCATAGGGTGGAAGGGAAGGCAAGGTAAAAGAGAATCTCGCAAACTTCACCAACAGGTCATGTGCCCACCCCCTAATCCTACCCCTCCCTCTCCCACTCCCCCTATTCTCACGTAAAACGTCCATTAAACGTGTACCAGTTATATTCTTTTTTTATTCTTTTTCTTTTTTGTTTTTTTATTCATTTTGTTTGACAAAGGAAAGCTTCGGGGTGTACTTCCAAATGTGAAAATAAAAAAAAGGTAACTATCGTTAAAAGAGAAGACACACAAGTTGAATTCTACTTTTCTTACCTCACCTCACCTTTTCTACTCCCATAGAAAAATCTAACTCCTTCCCCCATAAGCCTCCTCCCTTCCCTATCCTTCCCCAGGTACATCGATTCTTAAGATTTTATCTCAGATCGTTGGAATTATCAAGAACGTTAACGCGAACCTTTTTATAACTCACGTTACGTTTTTATTTTAATGACGTAAACTCACCCCCGTATTCTCCACCCCCCCTCTGTGGTTGGTGTTAATTCTCTTAACGGTACCTACGATCGTCGTTATGGTGGTATCTTTTTCTTTTCGATATTATTCTCTTGTTTAAATATAATTCTATTTCCGCGTTGTTAAACCAAAGTGTTTTTCTGTTCGCAGTAATTTTTAATCGAAAGTGTGAGAGAGAGAAAAAGAAAAAAAAAAAAAAGAAAGAAAGAAAGAAACTTCAACGAATGTATCTTTTTATTTCCACCCCTATCTCGGTGGTCATCGATATCACCAACCACCCCCCCCTTTCTTTTTTTTTTCTCTCCAATATGACGAATAAACGAAAGCTTTTGTCATTATTTAATCCGATTTATTTAACGATGCAATATAGCCGACGAAAACCTTTACGAGGAGAATCGGAACCCCATTGAATTTTCAACGATCAAACGAACATTTTATAAATATCGAATTTCATTCCGTATAATATGTAAAAAAGAAAAAAAAAGAAATAAAAAAAAAGGTGAGGTGGATGGGGGGGGGTGAATGGGGAGGCAAATTTAACGCCGCGTTGAATTGTGTAGTATATTTAAACAACGCGTTATAATTTGAAATCCTTTTGTACCGAGACACGCGGCGCTGGTCTTTCATCCAATTTTTTCTTTTATTTTATTTCATTTTATTTGATTTGATTTTATTTGATTTGATTTTTTCTTTCTACCTTTTCATTCGAGTCAGAGTGGTGGTGGTGGTGGTGGTGGTGGTTAAAATTGGTTCGACGAAGACAAAGTGTTTTTTTTCCGAACTTTTCTTTTCTTTTATGATAATAATTAATGAAGAAGTATATATACCCCGAGGAAGAAGAAAATAAAGATTTAAAAAAAAAAGAAGACAAATTGTGACAGTACAGTGGTGGTGGTGGTGGTGGTGCTGCTGCTGCTGCTGCTTTCAATAACGATGGGAAAAAAATAGAAGAAGAAGAAAGGAAAAAAAAACATAAAAATTTAAAAGAAAAACAAAAAATTGTTGGCACCAACACCACGCTTCTCTCGTAGAATAAAATAAAAAATCGATATCTATCTATCCATCGATTCGATTCTATCGAATCGAATCGAAACTACGAAGAAACCCACGTAGGAAAGTTTGAAAATGCATTCCTGGGAAAACTATTCGACGAATTCGTTTCGTTTGACTCGCACCCAAACGAATCGTCTTTTTATACTCTCTCGTACTAGACTCATATCAAAGCTAGAAAAAAAGAGAGAGAAATAGAGAAAGAGAGAGAGAGAGAGAGAAAGAGGGAGAGTTTCAATCGATCGAACCCTTTCCCTCTTCCGTCTCCTTGCCCTCGTCCTTTCCGATGTTGGGTTGTTTTAAACAAAAGGGTCATTAATCGAGCGGACTCACTATCGTTTTTCAGTCCGTGAGGTTGCGGACACTGAAAGGACTCGTACTCCGGTTTACCAAAGGACGCACGTAAAATGGCCACTCTCTGTCCAGGGTGACAGGTGAGATTAACAACGTCGTTTTCGCAAACCACCTTCCTCCTGAATTCGTCTGAAAACAGAAAAGACAAAAACGAAACTAAATAAAAAATACACTCTTTCTTTTTAGGGTTTTTCTTTTTTTATTATATATGATATGTGTAATAAACATATTATTGGTTTACCAAGAAGATTTATTTCTTCTTCTTATTCTTCTTTGTATTTTTCAAAATATTTATAAACATTTTTAATCTCTGGAAATAGATTAAAAGTATAACACGATTTACACTATTTCTTTTTGTTTTTTTTATGTATATATATATATATGTAATAAACTTATTATTGGTTTACCAAGAAGATTTATTTCTTCATCTTATTCTATGTCTTTTTCAAACATTTATAAATATTTTCAATTTAGAAATGAATTAAAAGTATAATGCAATTTGCACTACTTCTTTTTGTTATTTTTTTTTTTATATAGATAAATATATGTAATAAACTTATTATTGGTTTACCAAGAAGATTTATTTCTTCTTCTTATTCTTTGTCTTTTTCAAACATTTATAAATATTTTCAATTTAGAAATGAATTAAAAGTATAATGCAATTTGCACTATTTCTTTTTGTTTTTTTTTTTTTTTTTTTATATAGATAAATATATGTAATAAACTTATTATTGGTTTACCAAGAAGATTTATTTCTTCTTCTTATTCTTTGTATTTTTCAAACATTTATGAACATTTTCAATCTGGAAATGAATTAAAAGTATAACACGATTGTATAATTTGAGAATGATGTCATATGAAAAAGTGATTTTCTCTTTCTTCATCCCAACCCCGCCTTCCCCCCATGCATAAAAGAAGAAACAAACAAATAGGAAATGTTGATTACCCTATCTAACTATCTGTCGTATCCTCGTCCGATAGAAACATTAGAAACTACTTTAGAAATGGAAGGCAAAAAATAAAAAAAGAAAAACGAATAAGAAAAAGAAAACGAGAATGAAAGATCTATGGGAAATGAGAGCATTGGAATGATTGAACGAACACGTGTTTTCTCTCTCTCTCACTCTTTAAAAATAATACAAAGATATATCGTACAGATTGTAATATTCGTTTGGGAATGAATAAAACGCACGATCTGGTTGTAACCCAGATGTTAGTTCAATTACGAGAATCATTTTATTTTTTTTTTGATCTCGGTATTATAAATTTAAACACCATACATCTTTTTTTAATAAGTTAGTATGTTAGATTTGGTTTTGATTCTTTCTATAAAATTCGTCTCACTTTTGCTTTATTCAAACTACTTATTGCATTCGAATTACCCTACTTATCTTTATCCCTTTTTCTTTCATTCTCAGTTTATTTTTATTCTTTTTATTATCACAAAGTTAGGTAGTGTAGAAACACTTATACAATTCGTTTCACTTTTGCTTTATCCATACTACTTATTGCATTCAAATTATCAACCCCGTACCCATTCTCATCCCTCTCTTTTTCTTTCTCAGTTTGTTTTCTTCTTTTTATTATCACAAAGTTAGGTAATGCAGCAACACTTATACAATTCGTTTCACTTTTGCTTTATCCAAACTACTTATTGCATTCGAATTTACCAACCCCCTACCTACCCTCATCCCTCTCTTTTTCTTTCTCAGTTTGTTTTCTTCTTTTTATTATCACAAAGTTAGGTAATGCAGCAACACTTATATTATACAATTCGTTTCACTTTTGCTTTATCCAAACTACTTATTGCATTTGAATTACCCTACCTATCCTTATCCCTCTTTTTATTATCACAAAGTTAAGTAGTACAGCAACACTTATACAATTCGTTTCACTTTTGTTTTATCCAAACTACTTATTGCATTCGAATTACCAACCCCCTTACCCATCCTCATCCCTCCTCATCCCACTCCTTTTTTTTCTCAGTTTGTTTTTTCTTCTTTTTATTACAACAAAGTTAGGTAGGTAGTGCAGCAACACTTATACCTGAGATAAAGTGTTTATATGCCTTACTTTATTGAGTCGACAATTTACGTTAACACTCTCTCACTCTCTCTCTCTCTCTTATATACATGCATATATATATACATACATACACATAGGTAGCAACCTCTTACTTATATACTTGCAAAGGTTGTGTAGTAAAGACGAGCTAAGGAGAAGAAGAAGAGCCGATATTGTCGTCTAGTAGTTGTTACCCCCCTTGTTCTCTTACTTCTTCTCCTCTTCCCTTTACCCTCAACCCTTGTTGGCGAGATTTTCGAGAAAATTGAGAGGCGCATGCCACCACCATCCCCTAAAGGGGGTTGCGAACGACGCAAATATATTACACGTAGTACTACTCGTGGCTGCTTTTGTTCTCGACCGTTAAAACGTATCCTATATATATATGTGTGTGTGTTGTAGTATCTTCCTTCTATAAATAAAATCAGTACTGACTTATTGAATTTTATTAACAAAATATATCTTGTTTAGAAAGAATCCTTTTTACTTTCTATCTCTTATAAGTTTGATGTTAATATAATATGTATAATATGTATAATGTATACTATATATACAGTATACTTATATATATATATATATATACACAATAAATGCATTCATATTTGCAATACTATATATCTTATATATGTGTTGTAGTATCTTCCTTCTATAAATAAAATCAGCACTTACTTATAGAATTTTATTAACAAAATATATCTTGTTTAGAAAGAATCCTTTTTATGCTAATATGCATTTATAACGTATGCAACATGTACAAATTTGATCGAGATTATTATAAAATTTTGTCTTTTCTGTGTTTCAAATATAATTTATTATAATTATATTATATTTCTCAATAATAATTATAATAATAAATACTGCTGTGTTAATATTAAACAAACCAATTCAAATATTAATGAAATTCTTTATAATTATTTATTGTGTGATATGAGTACATATATATATGCACAATAAATGCATTTATATTTGCAATACTATATATCTTATATATATGTTGTAGTATCCTCCTTCTATAAATAAAATCAGCACTGACTTATTGAATTTTATTAACAAAATATATCTTGTTTAGAAAGAATCCTATTTTTCATTCTATCTCTTATACGTTTTATGCTAATATGCATTTATAACGTATGGAACATGTACAAATTCGATATAAAATTTTGTCTTTTCTGTGTTTCAAATATAATTTATTATAATTATATTATATTTCTCAATAATAATTATAATAATAAATACTGCTGTGTTAATATTAAACAAACCAATTCAAATATTAATGAAATTCTTCATAATTATTTATTGTGTGATATGAGTACATATATATATATATATATATACACAATAAATGCATTTATATTTGCAATACTATATACCTTTTTTATATATATTCTTTCTCTCTCTCTCTTCTATTTTTTTCCTTCTACCTCTTGTTATTAGCGTACGCCCGAATAAAGAGGAAGCTATCGAAGGGCAGGTAAAGAACGAACTTTGCAAAGGCACGATGTTAAATGGTTCGTGAAATTTCTCGAACAAGGAGAACGAACAAAACTGATAGAACGAGAGACAGAGACAAAGAGAGAGAGAGAAAGAGAGTACAATCCACCGACCGACCTTTCCTAATAATCGAACCGATAGAAATCGAGACGGTTGGATTTTTTAATTGGCACGATTCTCTCAACTGAAAGGTAAAGGAAAATGGATAAAAAAAAAAAAACTGAGAGAATGAGGGATGATCGGAAGTGGGTGGTTGGGTGGGGCGGGTTTTAAGGCTTTGAGAAAGAGTAAAGACAAAGAATAAAATGAAAGAGAGAGATAAAAAAGAATGTAGGTAAACTCATCATCATCGTCAATGGTGATTATTATCGTGAACGCATATTTTTTATATTTTTTTTTTTTATACAAATAACCCTTCCTTCCTTCCATCCTTTCTTTCATGCCCCTTTCCACACACCACCGTCCTACCACCGCCCTTAGTTTTTTTTCATCTCTCTCTCTCTCTTCATTTTCCTTTTTCGTATTCCGTTTCTTTTCTATTTCGATCGACCCACTTTCGTACTTCGAATTATTAATGATATTTCTATATACATGGGGATGGGGATAGGGGTTGGTTATACGTATGAACATGTATACACATTCTAAATGTTGGAAAAGAAAAAAACGGGGATATGATAAGAGTGAAAGGGATAGAAAATAAAATGAGAGAAAAGAAAGATGAAAAAAGAAAAAGAAAAAGAAAAGGAAGAAGCAAATGAACGAACGCGTATCCTTTTCTCTCTCTCTCTCTTTCTCTCACACACATCCTATATATATATATATATATATATATATATATATATACGACGAAATGGAATTCTTTTCAGGAAGTCGTTGTTGAGAACGTCCGGCCCTTTTTTCGACTATTTCCCCGAGAATTCCGGTGAATAATGAAAAGGGGTATTCGAGTCGGTGGTTTCGTAAAGGAGATGTTATTAGATTTTTCGACTCCTCTCCATGACTCACTTTTTTTTTCTTTTTTTTTTTTACATTTTTCTTCTTCTTTCTTTCCTACTTTCCACCACCCCCTCACCTACACCACCACTACCTCTCGCATTCACTTTCTTCCCTTGGTCTTCCTTACAAAACACTACCACTTCCGGATTTTTAAACGCGTATTACTTTCTCCTACAAAAGGCTGCTGAGAGAGGTTTATTTTTTTTTTCTTTATTTTTTTTTTTATTTTACTTCCCCTTTTTCTGCACGGCACACGTCTCACCACTCTTTTCGTACTCATCAAAATTCATTTGAATTTTTAGTTTAGAAAAAGCTTGAAACGTCTAATAAGAATTATGTAATATATATATGTGTGTGTATGTATCATAGGATATCTCAATGGTGGTTTATATAATAGTTTTTGAATACTTTACACAATGGGAGATAATATTTATTATAGAAAATAGAAAAGAAATATTTGTGAATTAATAAAAAAGAATACAAAAGAGATTACATCGAATTGTTCCTCCTGTCAAAGTTGGAAATCTAATTTTCTTTTTCTTTTTTCTTTTTACAACCGGTTATGATCTAACATTTGACCAATTACATTTTTTGAACACTTCACACAATGAGAAATAATATTTATTATAGAAAATAGAAAAGAAATATTTGTGAATTAATAAAAAAGAATAAAAAAGGGATTACATCGAATTGTTTCTCCTGTCCTGTTTTTTTTTTTCTTACAACCGATCACGATCTAACATTTGACCAATCACGATAAGAATAAGTATATATTAAGTCACGTAACACATTTTTAGTGTTTTAAATAAACATTGTTATTCTCTTACTTAGTTTTATTCTAAGAAAATGTAGAATATTGTCTCAAACAAATCTAACAAACAAACATATCAGAAATTCTTGTTAAAAACAACGATGGTCAACGATGGTTAACGATAGCCGTATATATATATATATATACATATGTGTGTGTAAGTTTACTGTGTAATGTGTTCGTCCAAGTGTAATACGTCAACGTGACGATTACATATTACACGTGTCGCGTTACGTGCCAAAGCCAGCCGACACCTCACGTGTCGGCCGCAAATCCATTCGAGGAATGAATGAACAAATGAATGAACGAATGAACGAACGAATGAACGCACGTGCCACTCATTGAGAGAAACATTTGGTTGTATGCATACGAGTATTGTTACTATTGAATCATCTGATGTCATCGACTATGTGTTTGCGTGATTATCATTAAAAGAAAAAAGAATTAAATGCAATTACAAACTCGTTTCATATTTTGTATCATTATCATCATTATTATTATTGTTATTATTATTCATTTTAAATAGTATTTATAATGTTACGTATGTGTATATATATATATATGTATAAATGCATGTGATAAAAAATGAGAGAACCATTTGTATGTATTGTTTTTCGAAATATCGATTAATAACTTTTTAATAAGAGTTATTTATTATTTTTAAATAGAGGATTTTCATTAAATACGATTAAATACATAAAGACAATTATATTTTATATATATATATATAACTATCACATATGTTGTATAATATAATTGTTTCCAGTTAACGAATATTAAATATAGATATTTATTTTTTATTTCTTTCTCGTATATAACATCATTATATAAATATCTCTATTACAATTTTATAATCACTCCCATTAGAAAAAAAAAAAATACGTTGTGCAATATTTCTTATGATAAGACAGGATAAACAAAATTGTAAAAAGATATTTACAAAAAAAATGAGAAAAAATATCTAAACGAGAATATAATATTCGTTTATCTATATTTTTTTTTTTATTATCAAAGAAAAATAGTAACATGATATACGATTATCTTTGGTCGTGGTTCGTGAATCAAGTAAAGAACCGAAAAAGAAATATACGGAAAGCAAAGAAGAAGCTGAAAGATGGAAGAAAGATCCCTTGGCACACGTTTAAGCTCTCAGTTCGATGTCTTGTTAAGGTAATCCGTGCTTAGTCGGTTGCTTACGCAAGCTCGATCTTAGGTAGAAATCTGAAATAACGTTTGAACAATTTCGGATACAAGAGAGCTTGCAAGTTTTCCTTCATCCTTGTTCCTATAAACTTCGAATTTTGATCTTAGACTTATGAAAATAAAATAAAAAAGAACAAAGTTACTCTTATCAAAAAATTCATCGTCATGACATCCAATTCTGTTTCTTTTTTTTTGTAAAACATTATTTTAACGTAAATATCAAAATTCTAAGATGACCAATTTTTATCTAAACTCATATGTTTTAATTTATTTTAGATTATTTTTGTTAATTTTATTATTCATTCAAGATTAGAAGCAATTTTCTACACACGTATCTGTTGTATGAAAACAAAATTAAGATGTATTTAAATATTTTTAAACTTAATAGAAATAAAACTTGTTGTGTCGATTAAACTATAAAACAAGAAAATAAATTCAAATATATATGATACAGAATCGATATTAAAAAGTTTCTTTTTTTATAAGAAAAAGTTGACATCACTTTTTATCGTATCACTTTGTTCATAATAAAACCCACCTGCAAAAGTGATAACTCCCGAAATTGAGAAGAGAACATCTTTCCCCTTTCCCCCACTTTGTCCTAACACACCGAACAAGAATTAAGGGTTTACGTGTTAGTTTATAAAATAGAGTTGCTTTACGAGCCCTTAGATGGAAAACTATTACGACAGGTGATATGCTAAAATTCCTACTCAACCAACTTTCTCTCTCTACTTCTCTTTAGTTTTGAATATACACGAAAACGCGAGCTACTTTCTGGCTACGATACTTAGAATAAATCAAATCTCTGGGAAGAGTCTGTGTGTGTGTGTGTTTTAGGATAATAAGTGGAGTATAGTGAACGAACTCCCAACGAGAAAAGCTTTTGCTATCTTTCGAAAACGTATAACGAATTGCACTGTTGGTTCTCGTTTGTCTATGTATGCGTGTGTAGATATATATATAGGTGTGTGTGTGTTGCATTTTGACGTGTTTTCGCGTTAAATACTGTTTGCACTCTGCTCGAGGATTATGGAAACGTCAAGAGCCGACAGATAAGCAATATAATTGGAAGAAACGAGCTTTTGTCGTAAAACTTTCAACACTACTTGATACTACTTTCCCCTAGATACACTATATATTACATTCAAGTTATTACACGATAAATAAATAATATACTTATGGTATAAGTACGTTTTTTAAATGATCATTTTTAACATACTAAAAGTATAAGTGTTAAAACGAGCCAGTATGTGGTATTATTTGTTCTTACACACACACACATATTAAAATAAGATAAGTACGATTAAATTACTAAATTTAAATATTAAACTTAGAAAGAAAAAAATACGAAAATTACTTGAAACTCCCTCCCCTATTAATTGACGTGAATCTGAAGGAATAAATACTTTTTTCTTAGTATTATTATTATTATTATAATTTTGTATTTATTTAGTTTCATCGAAAATTCGATTTTTCAAAACGATCCAACGAAATATTACCAATCAATGGTTTTTTAAAAAACAATTCGAGAAAAACGCTTGTAGGGTGGTTTCTTTCGTTCCCTCCCCCTCTGCCCCCGATCGACCCCCTCCCCCAACGAGGATCGGAGTTTTTTTTCCGATCGGGATCCAATTCCGTAGACTGATCGCGATCGTTTTAATCGGCTGATACAAACCGGGAATAAATACTTCTTCCTACTCACTTAATCGATTCGAATCGATTTTACGTAGAATAGATAGATAGATAGATAGATAGGTAGAATACGTAGGTAGATACCTAGGTGTATCTACGTACATGTTACACCTAGTTACCCTTCGTAGTGGCCACTGGCGTATCTTTAATCAACGAAATTGCAACCGGTCTAAACAATTACAACCGTGTATCGGCTTGTTACAGATATCTACCAAGTTTCTGTATATATATATATGTGTGTGTGTGCATGTATTTTCACAATAACTATATATATATACCTGTATGCATTTACGTGTTCATCGCAAAAATAAATAAATAAATAAATATATATGATAAAAGCACGATGTAACAAATAAAAATGCATTTATGATATTTGTAACCCACAGTCAACGTACATGAGAAAAAAATGAGAGTGTGAGTGATGAAATAGATTACATTGTGCATCGCAAAATTCTCTTTGCTAGATATATTACTACTACTACTACTATTACCTTCGAGAAAAACCGATATTACGTCTTTCTTTCTTTCATGGTTTTTCATTAAGATCGAATTAGATATTGCGATACACACACTGGGATAAAGTATAGAAACCAATAATGGTGGAATGAATGAATATTAGTTTGTAACTTTAATAAAAACATATTTCTCTTTTTTATATATACTTTTGCAACATATGTGATATGTTTCTTTTTTTTTTATTAAGTTATATCTTATATGAAATATTTTAGATTAATTTACAATGCATATGTGTACATGCACTCGCATATAAATAACATTCTTTTGCTAATAATTTTACAATTTTTATATATATATTTTTTGTAATTTTTTTTGTAATTCTTTTTACCTCTTACTCTTTATTTTTCTTTTTTATTCTTTTTTTCTACTCGTACATACGTATCCGTAGTATATAATTTGAATAGTATTATTATTATTTCATTCGTATAACATTGATTAAATTAAACAAAGATTATTATTACGGAGAGAATTTCTACGTTTTATGGAGTATAATTATTATCATTATAATAATCATCATCATCATCATCATTACTGTTCTCGTTATTTCTTTTCATTCATTTGCCTTCGTAATTATTCAAGACAAGTTTTTCAATGTTCTCTTCGATGATATAATTAATATTTAATTTAACAAAACGAAAAAAACAAAAATATGCACTTGAAATGCATATTACGTCAAATTTTGCATTACTGCGTTTACTTATTAAAAATATTTCGAGGAATATTTTCGCATTAGTGATCCATGGTGCAACCTGTTGCAGTTAAATGCCATATAATATAATATATAATATATTTTCTTTCTTCTTCTTCTTCTTCTTCCTTTTTTTTTTTCTTTTTTTCTCACCTGGACACACGACAGCCTATTTTTTTTTTTTTTTTCTCTCTCATGTGATTATATTTGATTTTATTCTTTTTGCGTATACAATTTCAATCGAATAATTTACAAAACAAAAATCAAACCATTGAGTTATAAAAATCTATTATACTATTAGTTTCGAAATGAAACTTTGCTCGAGGATATTTTTTTAATACAATAAACGATATATATATATAAAAAAGAAAAAGAGAGAGAGAGAGAGAATTGAAATTGCTTCTGGTGGCAATTTTCACAAAGTAATATAGCGGACCTGGCCAAAACTTTTATTCGAAAAACCATGGACCGACCTATATCAATTGAAATTCTTTTTCTTCTTTTTTTTTTTTTTTTTGGGGGGGNAAAAACCATGGACCGACCTATATCAATTGAAATTTTTTTTTTTTTTTTTTTTTTTTTTTGTGGGGGGACGGGATTTTTTCTTTTTTTTTTTGTCACAGCGTAGCTGCCCGAAAACCTGAACGTAAAAATGATTTTCTCAAACTGCGGATTCGTATTCGACGATCAACAAAAATATTGTCAGCGAAACGTTTATTATAGTTTTCGTTATTTATTATAGAAAATTTCTTAAACAAACAAAAATATTATATGTCTATATAATATATAAATTATAATAAAATAAATAATATATATACAAAAAATAAATATAAATTATAATAAATATATATTTGAATACTTGTATGGGGACAAAATATTATTCAATCAGAATCCATTAAATCATATCTAATTGTATCTACAAAATATATATTATATATATGCATATATAAAGTTTAAAAAAATATTATTTAAACAATTGTTTATATATAATAAGTCAAAATAGAATCCCATCAATTCATTTTCCAATCAGAAAACACTTTAACCCTTACATAAATTGCAATTCATCCGTTCATTATAATGTTCATGAATTTTCGGAAAAGCTAATAAAATAATCACTGACAGTGATTCGAATGGAATAAAAAAAAAATAAAAAAGAAAAGGAAAAAAAATATCACGCGAGAGAAAGAATAGGAAGAAACCGAGAAAATCGGTGACGTGTGATATTCCCGAGATAAAACATGGACAACGACGTTTTGTTCGTTTCCCGAATGTCGTTCATTCATGAACGAATGAACGAATGAATGAATCAACGATATATATCCCTAGGACGAGGATGCACCGAAGTGTGTGAGTTGATCGAGAAAAAAATCGACCCAAGTTTTCGAACAACGTCGTTTGCTTTATTTTTTTTCTTTTTTTTTCTGGAGGGTGAGGGTGAAGAGTAAAGGGGTTGCTTCCGTATTATAGATATATACCGAAAATACGAAAAAAAAATCAGGATCCTGTAAAATGTTGTCGATATTCGAGTATTCGAACGGGAACATAAATTTTATTGAATTGGATCCATTGGATCATATCCAATCGTATCTACAAAAATATATATACTTATATGATATATATATACTATGTACTATATTATGTAATTCGATTATTTCCAATTTATTAACGATTTTTATTCTTTCTTCTTTTTTTTTTCTTAGAATAAGTATTCTATATATTATTAATGTATTATATATTATTTAATAAGTATACAAAAAATACCCTAGTGTACATAGAAACACAATTTAACTAATCAATTTAATTAACATTTTACTTCTTTTCTTTCAATATAATTTTTTTATAATTTCATTATCAAAGAAAATAAAGTTTTCGTTAATAATTATTATTCTAAAAACTACTTCCAACTCGTTTCCTCGTATGTAATTGGATTTTAATAATTACATATATAATATAAAAGGAAAAAAAGAAGAAGAACGTTATATGCAACTGCATATATGCAACTGCATATACGGTTGAAAAAATCGATGTATCATTTTTTTTATTTTATATTTCATTACATGTAGTAGTACCAGTATATATATACGTGTATTATAATAAAACCTATATGTATAAATATTATATTAATCGAATGATAACTTACAAGGACTGCACTTGTAAGCGACCTCGACGTATTTTCGAAGACCAGGACAGGGATCCCCTTGGAAGGTCTTCGGACTTGTGTTGAATTTACACTGCCTCTTATTCCGACACATCTCGACGACAGTCTGCAACAGTGAGTACTAATGCGTCATTCAGATGACCCGCTCATTTTATAGTAGAACGGGTTTCCATAAAGTAAATAATTATGGTAAGTAACGAACGCGGGGGTGGGTAAAGATAAAAAGATAACGTGGAAGTACTTCATTTTTTTTCTTTTTTTTTTTTAATACATTCCTCATGCATATACACACTCTTTACAAATTTTTTTTTTACATACGTATGTATATGTATATAAAAGAAAAGAAAAAGAAAAGAAAAAAAGAAACACACCCTTTAGAAGTTTGCATCTTATTTCTTACTCTTATCAACGAAATGAAAAATTTAATTGGAAACAAAAATAATTATGTAATATCGAATTATATAGGTTGGGAGGAGTGGGTGGGGTATGAGAGAGAGGAAGGATCGATTGCAGAAAAGTAATCGTCGAAGTTTTTAACGAAGGGAAATTCAGGACATCGGAGAGAGTAGTCCTGTGGTGAGAAAGTAAGAAAGTAACTAAGTAAGTAAGAGAGAAAGAAAAAATGAGTTTGAATAATGACGAAACGATTTTTAATTAACAAGAGAATTTTATTTTATGCAATAAGTTATTCATTAACTATGAGAAAAAAAAAAGAAGAAAAAGAATAAGAAGAAAATAGAAAGAGAGAAAGAGAGAGAGAAATTCATTTCTATCAAAGTGAATTTACTAGTTTAGAAACGAGTTCGCAACATTACTTACTCTCTCTATCTCTCTCTCTCTCTCTCTCTCTCTCTTTCTATCTTTCATAAACCACGATCATGGCACCAGGTATCCATACGGTGATTGTTTCGAATTCCTGAAATTCTGTCTTCACCGGAAATTTGTGGAAGGTTCGATCGAACGAATCGCGCAGCTGCGAGTGTATTAGTTTGCTTGGTTGGTAGGTGGGGTGGGTTGGGGTGGGATGGGGTGGGTAGGTAGGTGGTAGGTATACGTAAGGGGATAAAATTAAATTTACCCGATCGCATATCTGCGGTTGGCGAAAACCCCATCCATTTTGCCCATCATCCTATTCCTACCATGGTAATATTCTACAACTTTAATTCAATCTTCCTTTCTTTTTTTTCTTTTTTTTTTTTCAAGATTACATTGTTCAATTATTTAAGTAGTTACATACTATTCTCTTCTCTTCTTTTTTTTATACATTCGTATAAAATTCGTATAAGAAATGCATATTCTATCTCACCCCCCTCTTCATACTCCCCCATACCCCCTATCATTCATTATAATTCCAACAAGAAACGCGAATACTTTATGGATTTTCTTTTAAACCAAATGAGATTATTCATTGGACAAAAATCCGTTATAACCTATATTAATTTTAATCAAATTTCCATTCCCTTAACAACTAAAATACCTAATTGATATTAATTACGTTAAAAAAAAAAAGAAATGAAGAATAATAAGAGAAAATAGAAAAAATTGTTAGAAAAATATTATAAAAGATGATAAAAGTAAAGACTTAAGAGATATTATCTTGAATAATCGTGTGCTAAACGTATATCTAACTCGTCTCGTTTAAGTTGGCAATCCATCCATCTTTGTCAAACGCAATGACGATCCAATCATTGAAATTCTCAGGTTTAATTTGAGGTAGAGTGAACAGGTTTCGCTATATTTCGCAAACCAGTCTACGAGAAGTCCCACAGGAGGAATCGATTTTCGGTATTACGACGGGGGTGAACTCGTAGTTACGATACGTACCACTAGGCCACTACCACCATCAACCATCACCATCACCAACCCCTTTTCCTTTCCTGATCAATCTACCCTATTCTGAACGGACAACTTGCTCGCGCGTGCACACCACCTACACCGTGTTCCGTTAATTCGTTGCCTAATGAGTCACTTGTCCATCCCTTTCCTCTCTATCACAACCCTTCACCACCCCCCAACACCCCACCTGAAGTTAGAATACGATGCCCTACTCTGTCCGTCAATGATTTAGATAGGATTCCTAATCTCACAATTGATCTTACACGATTATTCCATACATTTATTTCACCAAATACGAAATGGTCAACTTGTTTTGTTATTTGTTTGTTTGTTTTTTTTCTAAAATAAATAAGGAAGGGTTACTTGATCATCTCTCTTTCTCTTTAGTTTACTTCAATCCTAAACTTTCATCTTAAACACTGTGGTTAATGGATTTAGACAAGTTTCTAATTTCATGTGTGATGTTATATGATTTTTGATATGTTTATTTGCGAATACTATGACATGGAAGACTTGTTTTATTATTTGTTTTTTTTTTAAATAAATAAGGAAGAAGAGAGAAGAATAATATTTGATAAAATTGGATAAGATTTGTAATGAAGAAAATGTGATTTCATTTATTTCATGAAATACGAAATGGCAAAATTGTTTTGTTATTTGTTTGTTTCTATTTTTCTAAAATAAATAAGGAAGGGTTACTTATACATCTCTCTTTCTCTCTCTAGTTTACTTCAATCCCAAATTTTCATCTTCAACACCATTAGAACGATACCTAATTCTATGGTTAGTGGATTAAGACAAGTTTCTAATTTCATGTGTGATCTTATACGATTTTTGATACATTTATTTGCGAATACTACGAAATTGGAAGACTTGTTTTATTATTTGTTTTTTTAAATAAATAAGGAAGAAGAGAAGAAGAAGAATATTTGATAAAATTGTGAATAAGATTTATAAAGAAGAAAATGTGATTCTTTATTCGATAATGATATTACGATTTATTCTTTTGCAAATGTCGATTTAATTTGCCGAGTATACTCGGAAACGAATCACGAGAGATGATAATACGAAAAGCTTTTTTTTTTCTTTCTTTTTCTTCTTCTTTATCGTGGTTTCGTTTAACTTAAGAATAAAAGGAGGATACCTTGATCGTTGTGAAGACAAATTTTCTTTTATTTTCTTATTGTCTCGAACATTAAGGAATTTTCTTACTCGAATGAGAACGAAGAACGATGTTAGAATCAATTGATGTAAAATTTTATAGAAGATATTTTATATTTTGATTTTATTTTTTTCTATTACTAATGAAACATTTAACTTTTATTTGCCTGTTTCAATTCTTTATCGTCTACACTTTTTTCTTCCATTTGTTATTTATTTTTCTGTAAAAAATATCCTTTCCCGATTAAAATATGCAACAAGGAATTAAATTAAACTGAGATAATAAAAGAAGTTGGACAGTAAAGGATTATAAAGAAAAGTTAAACTGAATTTAAAATGATAGTTTCTAAAATGAAAGAACGATAGGAACAAAAGGAAAGAAACTATGAGAGAGGGTGAATGAAATAGAAAAATACAAAAAAAAGAAAAAAAGGATAAAAGTGATAAAAATAGAATACTCGTAGAAACGAAACGTGAAATATGAGATCGACAAGAGGACAAGAATACTTCTCTCACTAGTTTGGTGGTTGGGTAGCCCATATGGGATTTTTCTATTGTAGTAAGATGGCTAACTTGTTACCGTCATTCCCATCGATTTATATCGCTGTCCAAAGCATTCACCTATTCGCAAAAGAGGATCATTGTGTTCTTTTTTCATAACTCTCTACAATTTCGTTATTTTATTTTTCCTAACATTATTTTATTTTATTTAATGATATAGAATAAATTACACGACGTACAACTATACTTTCTTTTATTATTTTTATATCACGAAACAATAATAATTACTAATAATAATAATACGATTATATTTTGTGATACACATAATTAAATAATATAATTATAAATTATTATATATTATATTAATAATTATAATAATTAAATAATATACAATTATAATTGATACCTTTCTAATCAAACTCGTATTTTATTTATACGGTTAAGCAAAAATGATTTTTTTAACGAAAAAAAGAAAAAAATTGTTTTCGTGATATTAAAGAAAAAGAAATTCCCTCCCTCCACCCCTTTGGAGAATTTTCATTCTCATAACCGAATATTAAAATGAGTTACAAATAAATTCTATTTACGAAAACATAGAGAGTAAGCAAGGTGGGGTGGGTGGTGAGGTGGCAGGGTGGAAAACAACGAACGAATAGGAATGGAGAAAAGTATTCGGAGTAAAGTGGTATGTCGCGTATACACTCGTACACGTTTATCCCATGGGAAAAAAAACATGAATGGGAGGAAAAGGAAGTATAGAAGAAGAAAAAAAGAAAAAGAAGAAGAAAAAAGATCTGTCAACTCGAAAAGTCAGAAAAGTGCAAAGTGTGCGAGAGAGCAGGAAAACCATGAAAGTGAATCGTTGTTGGTGTGGATAACGAATTATATGTGTATGTGTGTGTGTTTTCAGAAAATAGAGAAAGATAGAAGACTAAAATAAGAAAAGAAAGAAGTAGTAATCTAAAGACTAAAATAAAAAAAAAAAAGGAACAGATAAATAGATAAAATGTTAAGTGACCTGAAAAAAAGATACTCAACTATATATGAACATATGAACAATAAATAAAATAAATATGAGTACTTATTTATTAAAATAAATAAATAAAATAATGCTGAACTTTAATGATTAATAATTTAATATTTTATAATGTATGGGTCTCATGTGTGTATTTCACAATATAAAAATAACAATAAAATAAAATTTCCAGTTGGTCCAACTAATCAAAATGAAGTTCTAGTTCTTTTGAATGTTCAAATTCCCTAAGATATTTATTTATTAATAATTTTTGATTTTTGGACGAGTGAAACAACTAATTGGATATACTCTCGTATTTAATCAAGCGTAGAAACTGACAATCTTGTTTGAAAAGGATATGCAATGGGGATGAGTATAAGAATTCAGATCGGAGAGAAAAATCCGTTCGATGGTGAATATATTGGCAATGGGAAGCACGTTTACCAATGGAACTACGCTTTTCTTCGTTTAACCTGCTTGAACAAACTCCCCTAGCTATTTTATTTTTTCCTCTCTTTCTTTCTATCTCATTTTGTTTGAATTTTTTTCTTTTTTTCCTTATTTTAATCATTACCCATTCCTTGAATAAAAACTATTATTACGATATTTATCTATAATATAATTTAATTCGACGATTTTCTGACAATATTTCTGATCTGATATTTAATTCTTTTCTCATTTTCTTTCGGAAAAATCATATTTTTCTTTTTTTATCGAATCCTATCTCTTCGTTCGAGATACGAATAGAAAAATCAATTGAGGAGAGGTTTGTTTGTATGCAGTTTTTTTTATACTTCGTTAAAGAACGTCTAGTGGAAAAAATAAATGAAATGAAAAGGAAAAAGAAAGAAACAGGGAAGAAATTTAACTCTTAATATAATCGTAAGAAAAAATTGGAAATAAAATGGGAAACTTTATTTTTCGCGAATCAATTGGCACGAAAAAAGATGATAAAGTAAAATCAAAAGCAAACTTATATTTTCTTTTTAATAGAAGAACACAACTTTTTATTCTTCAATCATTTTTCGGACTTTGATGAAATCCGTGGAAACGTGAAAAAACAAAATTCGTTATAAATAATATAAAACGATGTGGTGGTAAGATAATAAAAATTTACTTTCGACAAGTAATACGAAAACGAAATTTTTCTATTTTTCATTTAGGATAAAGTATAAAAACTCATTCATTTTTATTTTTATAATTTCTCTTCAATCGTATCTTCCTTTCATTTTTCTTTTTTTTTTTTATTTTTTCCCACTCGTTGTCTCGTAAAACTTATTATTAAAAAGTTAAAATAAAAAAAACAGGAGGACGACAGCCTGGTCTCTTGTATTTTCGAAACAACCAACTTGCGAATGTTGGTTGAAAGTTGCAATCAAAATTAAACGAACGACGCGTAAAGGAAACAAGACCCATAACATAATGGTTATAATCTTTTTTAAGCTGGGGGATTATGATGGTTAGTTTTTAATAAAAATTACAAGAAAGGAGAGAAGAAAAAAAAGAAAGCTCGCTCGTCGAATACTTTCTCAAAATTTTGTTAAAGTATTAAAGATAGCATAATTAAATATCTTCTCTCTCTCTCTCTCTCTCTTGAGGATAAATTATCCGACTAAACGTTAAAATATTCATCCTCGAAAATAAAACAAAAATATTCATCTTATATCGGTAGGGGTAAAAGAACAAGAAAAAAGAAAAAGTTAATTGCGAAAAATTTCATTTGTCAACGATTAAAAAAAAAAAAAAATAGGATGGTGGGGGTTAGGAAGAAATTTCGAGATTGACGAATGAAGAAGAAAACTATGATAAAAATAATCCTAATTTTAGGAAGAAATGAATTCAACGTGAGTGAATCATTTCTGTAAAGTAAAAACAATCAAAGTAAAACAATGAGACGGGTTAAAAAAAGAATGAAAAAAAGATTATGTACTTCCACGAATAATTATAATAATCTATTAATTATTTATAACGATAGATTTTTTTAAATAATTATTTTATCAATCACAACGTTGACACATACCTGTAAAGAACTAGGTAACAAACACGTATCGTTGTTTTGCTGATTCTGATCGTTGTTTTGCTGATTCTGATCGTTGTTTTGTTGATTCTGATCTATAGCAAAATTGGATGAAAATTTGGATGAATGTTTGGATGAATGTTTAATTGATGATGATGATGATGATGATGGTATGCCACAGTTTTGTGTTCCACTTTCAGAAGCTCTCCCATAATGTGCGAGGGCTACTGACACCGTTGTACCGGGTGGACACTTTAACGTCATCGTTTCTTCGTCACAGGAACCACGTTGATAGGTCTTCAGGGTGCTTGACAAAAGTGCTGCAACGTTATAAAAAAAAGGGGGGCAGAGGGGGAGGAGTTAGTGGGTGGTGGAAGGTGACGTGTAGTTGATGTCGATAATACGAACAAAAAGAAAGAAAGAAGAAAGATTGTAGAACCCACAAACAAAACGAAAAAATAAATTAATGATTGACACCATGGAAGGAAAATTAATAAAAAAAAATAGAACAAGTTGATAATGATTGAAAAAAGAAGTGGAAAGAAATAAAAAAAAAAAACAAAAGAAAATAGATAAAATAATAAGAATAAGAATAGATATACAATGAAGATAAATGGAAAGGAAGAAACCCATACAAAAAGAAAGATACATGTATCAAGTGGAAGAAGATAATGAAAGAGAGATAGATTGATAGACAAATAGTCGACAAAAATGAACAAGAAAGAGATAGAGATAGAGAGAGTATCGAAGACCGATCGACGAGTCGTAGAGTACCATAGCCGCAATGGGGGGATCGATTCAAGGGGATTCGGGGTAATTAACGAGTGGATCAGTCGGGGATTGGTTCACGAGACACGAGAGAAGAGAAGAGAACGGAATGAGTGAGTGAGAGAATGAAAGAGAGGGAGAGTAAAAGAAGGATGGGAAAATGGGTGGATGGGGTGGAGGGTGGAATGGGGGTGGTGTGTGTATCGATGACACGGATTCAGCCACGAAAGCACCGTAGTTTCGTTTGCAACCGATACATTGGTGGCGTATCGGATGCACCCAGGTGATAGTATGGTGTTGGTGGGGGTGTTGAGGGTGGTATGAAACGAGTGTGAGAGAGAGAGGGTGTGGGATAGGACACGAGTAGACGTCATTTGTGGGATTTAGTGCGGAGAACGTTCAGGACAGTTCGGCACGATCGAATTTGCATACGGAACCACGAACGTTTCGGTGTACATTCGAAATTGACGCGTGTATGGTGGTTGTATGGTTGGTTGTTTTTGCCATTGGAAAAATGAATTTTTTTTTTGGTTTTTATTTTAAAGAGGATAGGGAGAGAGAGAGAGAGAGAGAGAGAGAGAGAAGACAAATGTCATGCAGTCATAATTATGTCACAACGTGTTTTGTTGCAATTAATAAAGTTTCGTACGTTAAAAGGAAAATAAATGGGGTTAAATAAGGTGTTAAATAATAAAGAATACATTAAGATGGTGTTTTAATAAACGTGCACATTATTCGTTTGTATTATGATTTAAATTAATAATTAGAATGATGTCCATGAAGTTATACCATCGGTGAGTTACCATTGGTCAACCAGAATTCAGCATCGGCAGGAAATCGTACGTTCCAAGAATATGATGGTGTTACATGAAAAAGAAAAAGAAAATAGATAATGTTAATTATTATATATATATGTTTATGAGAGATAAAATGATTATTATTATTATTATTATTATTACAATATATATTATTATACAATAAAATAAAAGCTATTATAACAGGACAAA
>NW_014569846.1:63100-67734 GCF_001313835.1 Polistes canadensis
ATAGATAAATTAATAAGATTTAATATACGATATTTAATACAACAAATATTTTATATATGTATATTTTTATGTTGTTAATTTTTTTTTGCTGGAAAACATTGCAGCACATAATATACTTTTTGATATATTATATATACTTTTATCTTAATTTTAATAAATAATTTTGATTGCAATTTTTTGTCGAGTATAAAAGTAATAAGATTCAATTTTAACGAGATCGTTTAATTAATTACGAACCCAGTCTAGAATACTTTTAAATGACTAGTTGATTAGTCTACAGTTGTTCGAGAAACTGTATTAAGACTGTACTTCTTTTTCATCAAGGGGGTAAAACAAAGAAGAAAAAAAAAGAATAAGGTACGATTAAGTTACTAAGTCTATCTTACGTAGTCTTTCCTTGATGGAAACTAAATAAAATTGTTCATGGAGTTGCTTCGTATTACGAATAGAAAAGAATAAATTATAGTTTGATGAGTTTTTCTTTGGTGTTTTAATCTCTCGTAGAAAAATTCATTGGGTTAAAATTATTTCATTGAAAATAAATTCATTGTTTTAAAGGTATTTCATGAAATATAATGTGGTGTTTATTAAACGAATGAAATAATTTTAGTTTTGATGGGGAAGAATGACGTGAAAAATATATTCGAAGAATTATTTTTTTAATTTGCATCATCGACAAGGGGGAATGTGTTTAACAAAGAATACAAAATACAAAATAATGAAACGAACAAATGTAAATGTCCAATAGAATCATTTTGAAAATAATTCGAGAGAAGGTACAAAAGGTACATAATTACGTTATATTATTCATTTCCAGTCCTTTCAAATGTCAATCGAATTAACACGAGTGACAATTATATACGCGTATAAATTAAGTGTTTAAATTAATAGAAATATTTAACAAAATACGATGACAAAGTTTATCGAAGTTTGTCGAATTAAAATAAATGACACAATTTAAATACGCGTTAGATTTTTAATCAAGATCATTCATTCATACTTTTTTTTTTATCAAACACAAAGTTCGAATTAATAAACGAGTACTATTACTACTACTACTACTACTATTATACATTGAAAAACTTTTCAAAAGCTTCGATTTTCTTTTAATCATCGTACTCTCGATACGTGTACACACTTGTTCTGATAATTTTTCCAAGCAAAGTAATTGTCAGAATATTGCCAAGTAGATTGTTTGTGTCTCTGTGTGTCTCGTATTGAAGTGAAAGATAAAACGAGAGATAGAAAAGAACAAAAAGAAAGAAATAAATAAGAGAAAACGGAAGTGGAACGGTAAATTCGAGCGTTTGTTCAGCTGTTACGAACTTACTAGCACGAGTTTCCTCCACCAAATGTCAAAATAAACATTGTATATACAAAAAAGTGATATTACTATGATCTCTCATTTGTTTTATATTTATATAAGTTAATTAAAATTCAACTTAAATAAATTAAAATATATAATTTAACTAAAGAATCGTCATTTGTTAATCACTCATTTGTTAACAATTAATTCGAATTACTAATTAATAAGAAAAAGAATGTGTTAGTATAAAATTTATCGAAGAAGAAGCATAAAAAATGGGATAATAAGAAAAAAATTGTAGGAATGAGAACAAAAGACAAAATAAACATTGTATATACAAAAAAGTGATATTACTATGATCTCTCATTTGTTTTATATTCATATAAGTTAATTAAAATTCAACTTAAATAAATTAAAATATATAATTTAACTAAAGAATCGTCATTTTTTAAATACTTATTTATTAACAATTAATTCGGATTACCAATTAATAAGAAAAAGAATGTGTTAGTATAAAATTTATCGAAAAACAAGAATAAAAAATGGGATAAGAAGAAAAAAATTGTAGGAAAAGGAATAAAAGAGAGTGAGAAAATAAAAAGAAAATCTAAGAGCAACAAAGTAAAGTAAAAAAGAAAGAAAAAGAAAGAAAAGGGTGGAAAGATTCTTTGAAAGTCCTTTCGTTTTGATACAAAGCATGGAACGACGGGGTTTACAGATGACGACGACGACGACTATGATGACTACGACGACTCAGAGAGTTAGTTCTCGTTGGTAAGTTAATCCGAGTTCAAAGGGCACTAGAAACGGAAGCTTAGTAAGGGATTAAAGTGACGTTCCTATGTTGGATCGATGTTACTAAATTGAGATGACTGATGTTAAATCGTAACCAAAAGCTTTAAGTAAACAGAATCGAAGCCCAGGATACGTCGAATAATTAAATGGAATAATTCCCATTGCAAATAATTCTCATGGATTATCTAATAATAATAATAATAATAATAATAATAATAATAATAATAAAGGTAATAAAAAGAAATGGTAAATTACGTGAACGATAAAGGGCAACGATTCGTGACGAGATTTTCCTTGGATTCCTGAACAACCAAAAAGGCAAGTAGTGTCCTTGGACTCATTTATAAATGCTACGAAGGTATTGCAAATGGTGCTGATATTACCCAGTGGTAGTACCAGTGATTATAGTAGTAGTAGTAGTTGGTGTCCTGTAATACATACGAAGAAGAAGGGGCTACCCATTCGTTTTTCGATATGGAACAATCGAAATTTGGAATCGTTGCCAAGTTTAGAAAAGTACGTTCCCGTCAGAACCGAAATCAATGGTGTACATAACTTCAACCATTTCCTTCCTCACGTTGTTGTCATTGTTCGTTGTCGTTGTTCACAAATGAACGAACGAAGCACTCAAGGATTTTTATTTTCAATACTATTAATGGTTACTAAGTGTTTTTAGCAACGATCTACAGAAGATTACGTTTATCTGTGTTCGGAAAGTTTAGTGTTGGTCAGTGCTGACCTATCATTAATTTATATCATTAATCATCATCATCATTTGTATCATAATTTATACAAGAACAATATTCATATTTTAAATCATCTACCTGGGTATTAATGTTTTACAGGTTCTTCTTTCTCGTTTTTTTTTTTTTTCTATTTCAAATATACCTCGTTACGCGTATCTATTGAAATAATAAATTAGAAAAAGAAAAGAAAATAAATGAAAAAAAAAAGTAAAATAAAATATTTGATAGGATAAATTTCGATAAAATCCGTGATTTATGAAGAATATTTCTATTTCAATATTTTACGAGTTCAATTAACCTGTCACATAATATTATATAATTCTGAAATATACTTCGTTCTACCTATATATATATATATATATTATACGTATATAAAACTTACGGTTAGGATCACCAATGAAATCTTTTGCTGGGTAACAAGCCGGAACGATTTTTCTATCTCCGCTGGACCGAACGGAGAAAATCCGGATAATAAAGTTAATGGGGTAGAGATGTTTGAACCCCCCCTTCGATTCTAAGAATCTCTCTCTCAAAAAAAAAAAGAATAAACATACGTGCAGTAACCATTTGTCTCTTAATCATTTCTATTTTTTCATTCGTTGAACAGAAAACAGAACGTTGTCGTTGTCGTCGTGGATTTTCTTTTCATTTCTTTTTCGTTTTAGGGGGAAAATGAACAAACGTTTAAAAGAAAAATGTAAAATTCAGGAATACGAAGAAAAAGTATCGCAATAAATAATATTTAATTATGGGGGAGGGTCAAGATAATTACCGTAGATAATTATGCGGATGTAACTAATTTAACTCGTTATCGAAATTTAAGTTAACTGCATTAACGGAACGCGTTGGTTAACAAAGTTAATTAACATTTTTAATATCAATGGGAATAGTTTTTGTTTCTTGAACATATTATACATTGAACACATTATTTCTCCTTGTTTTTTTTTGAGGTTATACTTCTTTTGGCGCGCGTTTTGGAAAGTGAAGTTAGATGCGACCGAAAAATCAACACTATGAAGTTGTCGAATGTTTTTACGATGCGCGGGAAAATTGAATTTATTTTTGAGGTTATATTCGTTTCAGTACGCTAAAGAAGTATAACTTCTTATAGTACACACACCTGTTATTTTTTTTTTATTTTTATTAGTGTTTAATATTGAAAAACGTGACAAAAGAAGAAACATTAAAAACAGAAATATTAATATAAAAATTAAAAGCTAAAAGAAAAAATTCGATCGACATTTCTGTGAACAAAAGAAGAAGAAATAAAATACAAAAAAAAAAAAAAAAAAAGAAAAAATAATAATAATGTTGTTCAAAGAAAAGAAACGATGGGAAAAAAGGGGTTTGGAAATTTTCCGACAACACCGAGAATGAAAGCAACGGGACAACAACAACGCGGTTTATAAATTGATTAAAACCGGTCGTAGAGTAAAGTGAACACATATATAGGGGGTAGTGTATGGGAAAAGAGAATGAAGGGATGATTCCGAAGGAAGAGGGTAAAAGAGGGACGCACCGTTGCGCTTTATCGGGCCGTTGTGTTCGCCGGTCATAAAGCCCATTTAAAAAGCGATACATGTTATAACCGGACGAAGGAATCACCGGTCCGAAAAATGGGACGCTTGCGGACGTTCCGCATCATTCGAGATACCCTCGAACGATACCCTGAAAACGATTACGAAGCGTCAGGTAAATATTTGCAATACTTGCTGCTACTGTTCTATAAATTTTATATATAAATATATATATAAATATAATAAATAATATAATAAAATAAATAATAA
>NW_014569846.1:68447-85434 GCF_001313835.1 Polistes canadensis
ATTTCTTTTCAGTCACGTAACTATAATGAAATTATATTACTTGCGAGAAACATTATTTTTATAGATAAACGTAATTTATATTATTATAATTGATTCGATTGAATTTACTTCTTGATTACGATGAAAATCATTAATTTCGAGAATCATTTTCAAATAATACTAATAATAATAATAATATACACGACAAATATTCGTAATCGTTCTAATATATATATTATAATAAAATGTTAATATAGCAGAAAGATTCTAACGTTCGATATTAAAATTTACGAGTAAAAAAAAATACAATATGAAATCAAGTTATGGTATTATATGTACAGTATTGATACAACCGATATGATTCGATGTTCTCGTTCATTCGAAAACAATGGGGTATATCGTCAATTAAATCAAAAGATCGGAAGGTGATCGTTTCGAAACGTCGATCAACGGGTGGGTGGGTGGGTGGTTGGATGACTGGGTGGGGTTTATCCCGTTTGTTCCCCATCGTTATTTTCAACGACTTGACAATAACACGGGAACGAGTTCGTAATATTTCGTGTATAGTATTTCGACAAGCGATAAAATTGCTTGGAAACAAATTTTTGTTACAAATTCGGTTATCTATCATCTATCTATCTATCTATAATATCTAACGAATGCATAAATCGTGACTATAATTTTTCTTTTAGATTTTCTCCGAACAAAATGTGTTCAAATTAAAAAAAATAAAACACCCTCTGAAACGCCCTGTGTTCCCCCAACCCCACCCTTTAACACGTTTCACGCGTTTTATTCAAAATAATTATCTCATATTTCATCCTAACAATTGGAATTTTCGTTAAAATTTACGTCGAACGAATTTATTTTCAATTTTTTTTGACAAATGAAACACGAACGTATTCGCGAAATTTTCCCTATCCCATTTTACTACTATGGCATTTCGATATATGGGTGAAAACAACACGATTGGAAAATATTCCCCGTAATTATTGTTATTTATTTATTCGAGAAACAATTAATTTATTTTTTTTTTCCTTTTTTTTATTTGGACTCCCTTTAAATAAAAAACAAAAAACATCGCAAACGATTACACTTTTTGTTTTGTTTTTTTTTTTTAAATCGTTAAATTCGAGAATTGTGAAAATGTTAAACGATTACTTTTCAATTTGAAAATAATACGAAAGAATTTGATAAATTACTCGTGATATATTTTTTTTCCTTCTGTTTTTTTTTTTACAATTGATAATACGTTCGAAAAATGTTGTCTCCATTTTATAATATAATTTATTTGCCAAATATTATTCTATCCCTTAAAAATCTAATATAATATAATAATTATATATCTGATATAATAATATCTTTATCTCTTTCTTGTTTAAAAAAAAAAAAAAAARAATTCTTTTCATTTCGTGTATAAAATTTATTATATTTTCAAAAGTAACGATTAATTTTGATTTCAATTGGAAGTTATGAAAAGGATAACTAAATTTTTCTACAAGTTTTGTACAAAGGTTCGAAATCTGAGCCTGATCAAAGCTCTCTCTCTCTCTCTCTCTCTCTCTATCTCTCTTTTTCTATCTTTATATTAAAATAACTTCGAAGAGAGTCTTTTTAATTGAACGCAAAGTCTCATTGATTTTTTCCCCTTCACGTAGTTAAAGTCACTTCTTTTTATAATATCAACGAGTAGTAAAAACCGAAAAGAAGAATACATTTAAAATCAGATCTACCCGTGAACACACAGTTAATAATTATATTTTAAATCTGTTTGAAATTTTTCCGAATAGAAAAAAACACCGATGTGACCTATCGTTTTTATTCGAATTCACCATAACACTTTATTCGTTCATACATTTCATTTAATTACAAATGCAATTCACGTGGAATTACTTTGTCGATATAATCCCATTCGAATTCATCATTTTGAGAAAACGAATTCGCGAGATGATTTTGTTATTTTACTAAATTATAAATAATATAATACACACACACACACATATTATATAAAAAGAACAAAAATAAAATTAACAAAAAATACATATGATTAAATGCAATCGTACAAGCTCTTATATAAAAGTTATTAAACAATGTTTCATTAAATAAAATAATTATAATGAATCTATTATTTATTCATTACATATAAAATAATAAAAATACAAAATAATATACTTGGAATAATTTGATATCGATCAAAAAATAAAATACCATTTTACATATACATATTTAACTTCAGAATAAGATGCTGTAACCAAGATAAGAAGTTTAAATAAAATTAATAATAAATACATATGATTAAATGCATCATACAAGCCCTTAAATAATCATATATATTAATATAATGAATCTATTATCTTTATATATAAAATATTATCCTTGGAATAATTTGATTTAATTTAATTTAATTTGACCTAAATTTAAATGTAATATTTCAAATATATTTCTAAGATCAATATAATCTTGAGATTATATTATATACGTTGCATTTACGAGAAGGATAAAAATATCATTACATTAACGTATACATATGTAACTTCAGAACAGGATGCTGCGGCCAAGAAGAGAAGTAGTTTCAAGCTAATGCGGTTGGGTGCGTTCATCTGCAAAGTCGCGGCGTCTCTTACGAGTTGGCATTAAATAACGAGCCAACGCGTATTTCGCTTTATATTACCGTATATAACCAGTATATAACTTAGGAAGTATAAGTAACGTATTAGTTTTGGTTAGAGTAACACCTACTGGGGCTAAAGAACGCATGTGGACGTGGATTCCATGTAGTCCGTATGAGTTAACTTCAATTTCTCGTTAATGCAAACCGAAAAGAGAAACTAGTCGGAAATCGATCAAATATTTCGATCTTGCTAAAACTAACTATATATATATAATTGAGAAGAAACATGTGTAATGTGTATATGAATATGTATATATGTGTTTCTATATTAAGTAAACACATATAAACTCACGTTATATACCAATAGTTTTCACTGTAAATGTTTGACATAGTAACTATTGATTAACGAATTAATTAAACAATATTTCAATTACTTCTTTAATTATATATATACAGGGTTTCCTACAGAACACTAGTCACGATTTTTTAAGTACTTGAGATAATCTGACAAATAAATATTTTAAACAAAAGTATATCGAATATATATTGCAATAAAATAAAGTTCCAAATAATTTCATTTTATATGTTTTTTTTCAGGCTAGCTTTATTTTTTTAAATAGTAGTTAGTATTTTTAACTTGACAATACATTTTCTACAAGTTAACATTAAACTGCGTTTTGTTATCGTCAATATAAATAAAATATTTTTTATACTTATAGCAAGCGGATTTTAATAATTTTTATATTAAATTAAAGTATACACTTTTTCCTACACGTAGAATACTTTGTCGAGATATAAATCGATCTGCAAACGTTCATAAAATGTCAGAGAATGCAATGCTGTAAATTGTGCATCTTTGCAATTTCTTTGATTTTTAATATATTATTGACAATATTAAAATAAGTTCTATCATGAATTAATTGTTTGGATAATTGCATATATTATTGAGTATCCAATATGTTTGGAATTTTGTATATTAATATTTGATTATTTAAATTTATTATAAGTATTTTAATGAAAGTATCATATGATTTCAATAATGCAAGTATTTATTCTTTTTTCCGTATAAAACGGATTATATTAAATAAAATATTTAATATATATATTAAAAAAAAAATATCATCAAATCCTTGTAATTATTAAATAATCCTAATTTCATCTCGAATAAAAATACAGAAGGAAGGATTGGAAGAGAACGATCTTATTTGGAACGTTGCAAGTGCGATAAATGAAAGGTGGGTACTTTGCACCAGGGTTCTCATCTTCTATAAAAAATCTCAAGTACTCGAATCTACATACATACATACCTATATATATATAGGTGATAAAATCGTGACGAGGAATATATTGCAAGAGTACCAAACTGAAACGTTTAATAGTGAACGTAAACGATTCGATCGAAGATGAATGTTCAAAAGCCATTCTTCTTCTTTTTATTTCTCAATTTATTTCTTTTATCCAATAGAATAAATTATTTCCATTCTCTTTTCTATATAATAAAAAAAGAAACATAAAAAAAATATATATACAACTTCTATGTTATTCCTATTATGTCTCTTTACGTTAAAATCTATATCATTTAATAAGAAATGAAATACCCATAAACACACACACAAACAACACACAACTCGATGGTCTTTAATTTTGTTCTATAATACTATGACAGAATGCAAACACTGGAAATAATTTAGATAGAAATCCATTATATTACATACGTGCATTAAGATTGGTATATATATGTATATAACATTTGAATGTGACAACTCGTTTAGTTTATGAGAACATATGGTGCGTTCCATTATTCGAGTCGACACACGGTAGAGACTCTGAAGATAGAGTGAGGAAGAGAAAGAGAAAGAGAGAGAGAGAGAGAAGGACCATGTGTTTGCTGCAAGATAAACGGATTAATATGATGAATGCGTATACATTATGATCATACGTATATTCTCTATTTCAACTTATAGAAACGCTTTTACCAACAATTCAAGTCATTTTCGTATATTGTTGAAAAGTTATTACTCGATTTTTCTTTATTATTATGAAAAAAAAACACCATAAGAGTTTCCTCTACTTAGAATTTATATTTTAACGTAATCAATCTTGACGAAGTGTAGGTGAAATTGGCAATAAAGACGTTGACATGTGGTTTACACGTATTCCTAACAATTCGTATTACTAGTATTATATTTTTTTGATCTAGGAAAAATGTTACTAGGAGTAAATTAGAATTGTTCTAATTTGAAGTAATAAAACTTGTAATTTCTTGACAATGTATTTTATTATTTCATTTAATAAAATAAAAATCTAATAAAACGCGTAAAATGAATTATCGTAAAGAAAAGAAAAAGAAATAATAATTAGTACGTAAAAGTAAAAAATAATAATGTGATTACGTGTGATAATATAAATGTGTTTAGTAAGAAATTGTATTGTAAAATGTTAAATATAGTTTAAATGTATGACTCTGAAAAAAAGATAAAATGTATTTTGTCTCGTGAAGTGTAACGATCGAGTTATCTAAATAATTAATTAAATTAAGTTCTACTTCTTTTTTCATGTCCAAGTTCCCTATGAATCTTTATCATCAAAAATTATAATTTTGGACGAGAGAAAATATTAAATATATAAAAATAACGTTTTAATTTATTGTAATGTTTTGTACATTGATTAACAAGTAATAATAAACAAATTTTTAAGTGCTGACGAAGGTCCCAAGAATGGGATGAAACATACAACTGGTTCGAAATAAATTCTTCATAAAGATTTAATAACCGTCCAAAATTCCCTATGAAATTTATGTGAATAATAATTAGTGTCAAAGATTTATAATATAAAAAGAATAAAAAAAATGTCTGATAGAAAGAAAATGTGTTAAATTGTAATTAATAGATTTCCACAAATGAAATTTTCGATCTAACTGGGGTCCTAAAGGTAGATAGATATAGTTTGAGAGATAAAGGGGAAACGTGGTTGCATTAAACGACCCCCACCTTCCTCATCTCCCCCCATAGAAATATCCTCACGTTCGTGACAACGATGATACGCAATTTCAAGGGAAAATGGTTTTCCTTCGAGAGAAATATCGCGTAGTTCGTGCACGCAAGGAAAATTACAAAGCCGCTTCCTTCGGTTAGTCGTTCCTTCTATTCCATTCCTACGTTATTCTCGTTGTCTCTGTCATCGTTGTCGTATTCCTTGTCTTTCCTATAGGAAAAGAGAAAGAGAAACGACATGACATTGGGAAACGTGTTCTAATATAATGAAATGACAATTAATGTTAACAATTTGGGTTATCAAAAAGAAACGTTTCATGTTTTTTATACTTAATAATTACAAAAGTGTTGGAATAATGATCGAGAATTGAATTAAACAAAATTGTAATGAATATTCTTTTAAGAAAATAATATCTATGGAATATTTTTAAGAAATAATAATAATGTTAGAAATATTTAAAGATGTAATATATTAGTTTTGAATAGATGTAGGATACTATAATCTTAAGTTTATGATAGATGGCAGAAAAAATTGATGGTATTATAGGACCTGAGGGTTAAGGTCCTCATAAGAAAAAAGAATTGGGTATTTTATTCTTTAAGAAATAACCTAAATAATTTCTTTTCCCCTTCCATCTGACTGAAGAGACCATTATGTTAGGTGCAATTATGTTAGTGTCCAGTTATTGAGAGTATTATGATTGAGTGCAATCATAATCGAGACATTTTTTATGAAAGAGTTCCGTTATGATAGTCTTATGTGGTCTTATGATAATCTTATGTAGTCTAAGTATTTATTTATTTATTTATTTATTTATTTAATAATATTTTATTGACCCTAGAACCATGAATTACAGTGTAATACAATATAATATATAACAAAACGAAAATAAAAATTATATAATTATTATTAAACTTATCATTATAATAGTAATAACACACACAAAGTATATAAAAGTATACTAGAGCTTTTTAGTATAGTAGTATTGGCTCAAAGTAAAAAAAACATAATATGAATTAAAACAAATAAAGACAAAATGTTGTCAATTAAATCATAAGTCACAAAACACTTTGTATGTTTCTATCAATATATTTAATTACGTATTATGTATGTATTAAGCCCTTTTATGTTTTATGAATTATATCTTTCATGTTTTGTGTTTAAATTTTCTTATGGTTATGGTTACGTTATGGTAAAACTTTATATTAAAGTGAATTTATGGAAATCAAATATATGTGTATTCTTGACAACCTATCTTTCACCATAATCCCTTTAATCCTCTTACAAAATAAATATAAAAAGAGAGATAGATTATCATCTTCATCTCAATATCTCTCTCTCGCTTTAAAAAATGATTGAAAAAATTTATTTCAACTCTGAACATCGTAGAGTAATGTCATCTTGTGATACGACACTGATTAAACTTTCTTTCTATTCGCGAAAGAGAGAGAAGGAATTTAACTTGAATTACACCTGTTACAATAGATGACTTGGCTGAGAGTAAATCTAAGGACAAATAAGTAACAAAAGTAAGAAATAAGAAAGACAGAGAGAGAGAGAGAGAAAGGGGGAAGAAATAAAGAAGGGAATAAAGAAGAACATGGTTAAAGAAGTAAGCGAACAAAACTAAGGCCGGAAAGTCGTAAATAGGATAAGAAGAAGAAGAAAGAAGAAAGAAGATGAGGGGAAAGAATAAAAAAAAAAGAATAAAAACAAGGAGGGAGACTTAATTAAATTGTTTTTAAAGCACACCATTTTACGGGAATGCTTCTATGAATATTAAAGTCCGATTAATTAGTTTTTCACGAGATGCGAAAAAAGTGGTCTCCTTTTCCATTCTTTCTTTCTTTCGTTGTACTCGAGGAAAAAAAAAGAAAAATAACTTATTTTCAAGAAACTTCGAGCATTATGAGAAAGAAATATTTCTATCTCTCTCTCTCTTTTTCTTTTTCTATCTCTTTATCTTAAACAAGATGATTACGCCCACGTTGCGAATTCGCGAATTTGGTGAAACGATACGTTCCCCTTAATAAAAAAAAAAGGAACGATGGCTTCGTAACGAGGTATCATTAAACGCCCACGTAGCCCTATTAAATTTCCCCTCTTCGATTTATACACACACGCACACACATATATATATATATATAGGTTTAAACATACACGCATATCAAGGAAGAATCTTACCTCGTTTCTTTGCTGTGTACGTATGTAAAAATAACGTCGTGAAGAGAATAACGATCAAATGCAAATTCATCGATTATTATTATTATAATATATATATCATGCTCGAATATTTTTCATCGTTGGTTATCGATCCTTCGTCGTTCATTCGAGTTTTACGTGAGAAAGTTTCCAAACATGATGTAATATCGTAACAGGTCGCGTTTAATAAACTCTGACTATTAATCATAACCGAGTGTTTACGAACTTTCTTCGATATTTTAGTCTTAGTTATAATCGTAACGTTTTAATTATCGAATAACAATTATTTTCCGATATATAATATTTTTTCTTTTATTATACTGATTTGATGATATCTCATATATTTATATATATGCACACGCAGTGCTATGTTGTTTTGTTTTCAAATATGTCTCTCATCATTATTATAATTCGAAATGTTATTAAGGTAAGAATAAATAAAAGGTTGTACATTAGAAAAAAAATTAATTGGATTATTTATTTTCTGTTGTATCGAAAAAATTAAAGATTTGCATATACGGGATTAATTTAAAAATATTTATTAATTATATCAAGTTCAATAATCGATATGTAATTTGATTATATATATATTACTTTTAAGTTAATTTCATTAAAATAATGTATATTTATAAGCTGCACAAATGGACTTATAATACCACTTGCAAAATGAACAGTTCATATATGTGACCGTTTAATAATAATAATAAATTTATAATAAATGGTCATATTTATTGTTAGATTCTTCGATAGTTAATTTTTAATAATGCAATGTATTTTTTAATTAATTATATTCGATGTAAGGAAGAGAATTAAATGAAGTTAGTTACGTGTAGTATAAGTAAATTAGTATTTAAATATATTTTATATGATATTATTATATTATATTATTTATCTATTATAATNATCTATTATAATGGGGAAACTTTATTGATAGATTTAATACAAAATAAAATCAGTAATCTCGAGATCATTTATATTAAACTTAACTATAATTTTAATATATTATATTATTTATCTATTATAATGGGGAAACTTTATTGATAGATTTAATAGAAAATAAATAAATATTTTTYGATTAATTATATTCGATGTAAGGAAGAGAATTAAATTAAGTTAGTTACGTGTAGTATAAGTAAGTTTGTATTTAAATATATTTTATATKATATTATTATATTATATTATTTATCTATTATAATGGGGAAACTTTATTGATAGATTTAATACAAAATAAAATCAGTAATCTCGAGATCATTTATATTAAACTTAACTATAATTTTAAACGATAACGGAATTAAGTAAATTTCCATTATTGGACAATTTTAACACCTCATAGAATCTTCCATCGTTCAATCTTTCCCTTGGATTATTCGTTTAACGGACAAGATTTGTTCAATTTATCAATTAAATTCCACGCTCGGATGCGTTTAAAAGCAAGCAAGCAAGCAGCGATAAAAGAACAAGAAAAAAAAGCAATGAATGTGAGGAAAAGAAATCTCTAACGTCGTGGAAACTAAATTCCAATGCACGTCCTGGAATCCCTACGACCCCATAACGATCGACAAACCAAACGATCCAACCGACGTGGTTAAAATTTTCACACCAGGGGAGATAGTAAAAAAGGAAAAACAAACAAGAAAAAAAAAAAAAAGGAAAGATAAGATAAGAATAAAATAATTCTCCGAAACTCCTCCCCTGTTCTTCCCCCTTTCTCTCTCACCAACCCCAACCCCCATAGTTCCCGTTTATGATGGAATTATATACACGTTTTCCAACGTGTGTGGAAAATTAATTGGTTTCTACGTACGAAAATGGGGGAGGGAAAGGAAAAAAAAGTGTCATAAAAAAATAACGTGTCAAGGGGTTGTAAAACTATGTCGGTAGATGATGATAATGGATTTCAAGGGGAAAAACTATAACCTCGATAACGTATGGGGAGAAACATACTCGGTTGTTGAAATTAACTTTGAAACTCTCCTGGTTGCATTGCATTGTCGTGGATCGCGGTTCTTGCGGTTTTAAACCGTGTGTCCCTTTTCTAACGTACCTTTACTTGTCCCTTTACCCCGTACCGACAACGAATGCTAACTCATGATTTATGTTAACGATAATTTACGAGATTTTCTCTTGAAAACTTTCTGCCGCGAAATCCGTGCTCCCCTATTTTCATTCGGTCGTGTCAAACGTTTAACGAGAAAAATATTCTCCTTTTTGTTTTTCTCTTTTATGTTTAATTATGAGAGGAAGTTGATGAAATTATTGATTAAAAAATAAATATATATATATATATATATATATGATAAAATAAAGGAGAAGAAAATCGAGTGAATTCAATAAGAAGAAGAAAAAATAAATATACGTGTAATATAGAAATAAGTTTAATTAATAATTTAAGTTAAGGAATTATTTTTCAACTTCTAAAAAATGGTTTGAAAATTGTAAAATGATGATAAGATTAAATTTAAACGTCATAATTATGTTTAAAATCAAAAAGATAAATATGATTGTAGTATATTATGACTGAATACATTTTAAAAATGTAAGTTTTATGAAAATACACTGATTTGTTTTTTGTTCAGGGGATGTAAGAAAATAAGAAAGGAAAATAAAAAATCAAAAAGTAATATTAAATGATGTTTCGTAAAGCAAGGTAATTAACAATCCCGTTTTCAGAACGGAAACTAGCTCTGCTAGTTGTAAATAATTAATAAATGTGTGATAATATATTAAATAACTATTTTATAATGTGTGTATGTTTTTCATAAAATTGTCAATTGCTAAAGAAGTCTAGTTCTTTAAACTGTCCAATTTTCCCTATTACACACATTTATTAATAATTTTATTTTTCAACGTGAGAGAAACACACACAACTAATTGAATAATAATATCTTTTATATATAATAAAATAAATAAAATATAATAGAATATAGAAATAAGTGTATACGATGTAATAAATATTTAATGCACTTTTCTAGATATCGAGAAACAGATAAATAGAGAAAGAGAAATAGACAGAGATGGATAGAAGAAAGATGGTAAGACAAAAAGAGAGAAATAAAGAAAAGTTAAGTTGAGTAGGGCAAGTTTCGAATCCGAATAGACTCGGGACCGTAGGATAACACGAAAAACCGATTACGGTGGGGTGTTTTAAAGGAGAGAAAATGCGTTGTCCTTGGAAATCTAGGACGAAAGTACCGAGAGAAAACGCATTCTAGTTGACCACGGAAAAGGAAGAGAGGTTCATTCCTTTTCACGTCGTCGATCTTGATGGTGGTAGTAGTGATGGTGGTGGTGATGGTGGATTGGTTGCAACGTTGAAAGATCTTCTCTTCTCTTTTCTTTTCTTTCCTTTTCTTTTCTTTTCCTTTACCCAGTTCTCTTAGTTTTTCTTTTCTTCTTCATCCTCTTCCACCTCCACCTCCTTTTCCACCTCCTCTTCGTCACCCACTTTAAGAAGAAGATACTTACGTCGACATAAAGATCTTCGAAAGAGGTTTCCCTATTCTCGTTGAGATGGAAGAGGCAATAACGAGAAACGTCGGACGCAGCCAACGTCTGGACCATTTCCAAAATGATCTTCGAAACAAAAGCGAGAAAGCTGGAACACTACTACCACCATAACTACTACTACCATTACCACCAATCACCACCATTGCGATGCAGGTTTAATTCATAGATAATTTTCAAGGAAAATTAGAAATAGTATGATACAAGATTTGATGGTTTTGATAAAAAGCAAGGATGACATTTAGTTTTTGAAGTTAAGTAACCAAAGGGATTTTGGATATTATCCAAGATTTAGATGGAAAGGGATATATATATTAATATATATACATAGGTATAAATGTTACAGTAACATACATTTCAAATGTGTCACCTCGTTTTCTATTTCATTGGGAAAATCTTTCTTTTTTATAGGAATAATAATACAATGAACGAAACTAGCCTTCATATGTGGGAACAATTTTTTATTTTTTAGGATTAAATAGATTAGCTTCTATCTCTCTTTTATTCTTTCTTTCTCTCAGTTTTACAGTGATGAAATTCAACGTAATTTCGCGAACGAGATTCGACGTTTCCCGTACACCACGAATCTTGGTTCACCGAGCTTGTATATTTAAACCGAGATATACCGTAAATGAAATTGTAATTGAAACGTCACCGTTACCGTGTGTGTGACCTCTAATAAAAATCCTATATACTTTGATACTTTGTCCACCGTGTATAATATTTATATGTGTGTTTATATCTGTGTGCTTTTCTTTTAATTTACATCTTTTTTGTTTTTCCTACGACAAATTAAATGAAAATTTAATTCGTATATATATATATATAATAAATAAATAATTATAATATGTATACGCGTTGTGATAGGGGAAAAAAATGTTATGCTAATTTTGGAATGATGCAAAATTATAATAGTAATAATAATAATAATAATCTCGTGGAAATTCTAATTGCACGTGTATCCAAATATGTTGAAGAACATGACGTTGCATAATAGAGGTACGTGTTACGTCAAGATACGAGAAATTTCCTTAAGGAAATGGGAATCGGGACTGGGAAGTGAGAATGAGAGATAGATAGATAGATAGACAAAACAGTATATAGTGAAATAGAGGAAGAAAGAGAAACATACATATGTACATATATACATACATATATATACAAAGTAAGAGAGAACAAGATAAAGGAGAATAATCGTGAAACGCGTGACAAACGTGTGCACGTAGATACGAATTCTCATCCCTCTCTCTCATTCTCTCTCTCTCTCTTTCTCTTCTATGATCCTTGTGTGTCATCGAATATCTTCTAAGAGATTCACCATCCACAAATAACCTATTCCAATGAAGTGTCTATGTTCTATATGAAATGGACGATAATTAAACGTACGTACTTTACTCTGTACAATATGATTTTATGGTGTTATTATATATTCTATGTATAGGATTTTTTAATTTAATGAATACTCAGTTGAAAATAGTTTATTATATTATTAGATTATTAATCTTTAATATAATATAAATTTCTTATAAATATTATATAGAAATAATTCAATATTAGAAATAATTACATTTTGTTTTCAGATTGTTGTTTGAATTAAAAAAGAAAAGAAAAAAGATATTTAACGATCAAGAAACTTAAAGAATATCGATTGAAAGTAAAATAATTTCCATATACTTTATATATGTATCTATCCAAGGTACCAAACTTTAAACGGAGAAAATTTAGTGATAATTCGAATACCTGTGCTCGAGAATTTCTAAAGTATCGGAACGAATGGAAATCGAAAGAAAGAGAAAGATAGAGAGAAAGATGAAATTAGAATATAAATGCGAATTCGATCGTACGAACGTGCAGAATATACTCGTCGTAAAATTGTCGATGTAAATAGAGAGGTAGAAGGTGGTTGGCAATGAGGGAAAAGTGGAGAAGTGGGTGGGTGGGTGGATGGGTTTTGCTCGATAGGAACAAGAAGAAGAAGAGGAAGAGGTCGAGATGAAAGGGAAGAGTAGATTGAGATGAAGCAGAAGAGAAATCCGAGATAATTTAACGACTCCTTTGAGAGGACCGTTTTCTAGATAAGTTTTATCGTGTAAAGAGGAGTGTAAAGAGGAAGAAGAAGAAAAAGAAAGAGTTAGCCGTCTAGCAGGCGTTGAAATCGATGTGCACCATCGATAGTATATGGGGGTAAGGTAAGGAACGGAAAGATAAAAACCTTTTCTAACATATTGAATGAGATCGATTCGACGTGTTGGAACCAAATGGTCTTGGATGGTTAAATCCTATTGCTTATTACTCTAAATTTTCTATGTCGTATATTTTTTGAAGAAAGAAGAGGATGGCCAAATAAAAATGTCATTGATAAAACGTGATATATACGTGAGAGATTTTAAGGAACTATTTTATTTTATTTTATTTTTCTATTTGAAAATTGAAGCAAATCGAATGAGAAATCTATGAGAAACAAAGATAGAAAAATAGAATGAAAGAAAATAAACAGATATATCTATAAAGGATCAAATTTAAATTGATCGTTTTTAGTTTGAAGCTAGTCTCGGATGAAAAAGTTTATTCGTAGATAGTTTTACGATCTGTTCTGTTCTCTCTCTCTCTCTCTCTCTTCTTAAAGAGATTGAGAAACTTAAATTGAATTAATATTATACCTACTTATATAACCATTTACTTTCTTAAATATATTTATTGAAAAAGAAATATACAGATAGAAAGGGAATACGTTAGTGAAGTTTGAATTAATATGAAGAATAAAAGTAAAACTTAATTTTATATTAACTTAATTAAATATTGATCCTAGTTTTCTTTTTTTCTTGTTTCTGATTGGATAAAAACCATACTCAACGGATTATTGTACGAAGAAGTATTTTGGCACGGTTCCACGTTGCACGTTGAACTCCGGAAAAGCTTAAAGTTAACCGAAACAGTGACTCAAAATAGATCCTTTCGCCACGTGGCAAATACGCAAAAGAATAAGAAGAATAAAAATAAGAATAATAAGAATAAGAAATAGAATGAAAAGCAAGTTCGCGGACAAGACGTGTTCACGCTAGAAAGCTGATATTTCTTTTTCTTTCTCTTCTGTTTCTCTTATTTTGTTTCCCCTTACTTACTCTTCGGATGCACTTGGAAGAGTTTAAACGATTCAAGCGTTCTGAAACGAGTTTCATCGAGTGCCACCGATGGAATGCGAATGAGCGATACTCCATGGCAGAGAAACGTGACGCCGGTTGAGCCTTAATCGAGTTTTCCAACGTCTTCTACCTCGATAAGGAATTCCAGCTTACCAAGTGTTTAATGAAACCCCCTCCCCCCTTTCTTTTCCTCTTCTTCCTTCCTTCCTTCCTTCCTCTCAAAGTCAAGATCTCCCATAACTATTTTACTTATTAACGAAAAGATACAAGAATTTGTCTATTTTTTCTTCTTCTTATTTTTATCACACGAACACAGAAAATTATTTATATTTTATTAATTATCTTCTTTCGATACAAATCTAATATAATCATTTGATACGTTATCTTATGTTGTACAATATTTGATGCTATAGATAAATAAATTAAATATCTAGGTATTATATAATATTATATTACACGTATAACAAAGTTCTAAATCATAGGAAATCTCAAAACAGTCTCCTCCTCCTTTTCCTTCCTTCCTTTCAAAGTCAAGACCCCCATAACTATTTTACTTATTAACGAAAAGATACAAGAATTTGTCTAGTTTTTCTTCTTCTTATTTTTATCACACGAACACAGAAAATTATTTTTATTTTATTGATACGTTATCTTATATTGTACAATATTTGATAATATAGATAAATAAATGAAATATCTAGCCATTATATAATATTATATTACGCGTATAACAAAGTTCTAAATCATAGGAAATCTCAAAACAGTCTCCTCCTCCTTTTCCTTCCTTCCTTTCAAAGTCAAGACCCCCATAACTATTTTACTTATTAACGAAAAGATACAAGAATTTGTCTAKTTTTTCTTCTTCTTATTTTTATCACACGAACACAGAAAATTATTTTTATTTTATTGATACGTTATCTTATATTGTACAATATTTGATAATATAGATAAATAAATTAAATATCTAGGTATTATATAATATTATATTACACATATAACAAAGTTCTAAATCATCGAAAATCCCAAATTACGAGCATCGAAAACGTCAGACTCTTATCGATACCAAAACAGCAGAATAATTGGAGAATATCGTTGGATATATAATGCAATGAAATGCAGTCCAATGCAATGCAATCCTATAGCTAAACTCTCATTTATAGGAAACAACGTATACCTAGTTTGTTAATACAAGGGAGAGAAAATCCGACTCTTTATCATCATATTCAAAATTGCATGCTCACTCTCTCTGTCTCTCTCTTTCTCATATAACTCATATGAGTAAATACAATAGGGACACAAGTTGCATGCATCTATCTATCTCTTTCTATATATAACGAAAGCTACGAAAATAGAGTAAAAGAGAACGAGAGGAAATGAGAACGTGAGTGTATGTGTATGTATGTGTGTTAGAGAGAATAGGAGTAAAAAAAAAAAAAGGAAAAGAGAGTGAGAAATGTAGGAATAGAGAGCCGGTTTTTGGTACGCGAGCTGATAAACGTTGCTCGTTAAATTGGGGCGTCATCCTGTCAAAGCAGACCCCGCAGAAAATCCCATTTATTATGTCCAAGTCAAAATTGTAACGCACCGTTTACAAAACGTTTTCAAAAATACTACCACACGTGATTCATAACGATTCTCATCCCCGACCCCTTTACCCCAACCCCTTCACTCCAACCCCACTTGACGGAAACGATATGTCCTATACGTTACCCTACGAACTTTTTAATGAAAGAACGAACGATTGAATGAATGGTTCGTTCGATTAATCGATTATTACGTTAGCTCAATTCTGTCATGAAAGTGAACTTTAATTCCTGTATTCTATGAGAACTAGCTAGGTAATCTGGTAACAAGAGAGAACAACGACTAATTCAAATTTGTCAGGAATGGTCTATCTTCTTTGATTAATATTCATTTCAAATTTTATATATTATTATTATTATTATTATTTCCTTCGCGAGTTAATGAAAATGAATTTGCGAGGAATTGTTTAATTTTAGTGACAAAGAATAATACAAAAGAATAAAAATAACAGAACAGGAGTAAGAGAGAGAGAGAGAATATGAAATAAAACATAAAAATCAACGTTCTAATATGACGAGGAAACAAAAAAGTTTAATACCGATTTTCTACCGATCAATTAATTAACACGGTTCGTTGATTTTTTTTCCCGTTCGTTTTGTTTTTTTTTGTTTTTTCTAGTCTTTTTCGTTCTACTACCAATAATAAAAGCTATCAACCACGAAATAAATTTCTATTGGCCAATATATTTTCGTACTTCTCTTTTTTTTTACCCACCCCTCCACCCCGTGTTTTCTACCATGTTCTATCTATCCATCTATCTATCTATCTATCTATCTATCTCTTTCTCTCGAGCTTTTTTAATCATAGAAGTTTATGCGTTGACGAAACGGTCAATTTCCAGCCACAAAAACATAGACAATAGCATGTTCGGAAATAACCGAACTGATGTTACAACTCGTACGAAAATATTTTATATATATATATATATATATATATATATATATACATAAACGTCTATGGAATTATATTT
>NW_014569846.1:86065-90445 GCF_001313835.1 Polistes canadensis
ATAAATATCATATAATAAATAAATATGAATTATATATCGTTCCTAGAAATAGCAATAAAAAAAAGAATTTATTATAACAGGACAAAGTCCTAATAAAATGAGAAAGAAGAAGAATAATATATATATATAAAAAGTGTTTTTAGAAAGGACCACCCCCTCCTTCTACTCCTCCTTTCCCTTGGAAATATCAAACACCAAATACTTTTATTCAAAAGAAAATCATTATACACATATTATTTCATTTTTCTAATAAAAAAAACCAAATGATGTTTCCTTCGAATTCGTATCAGAATTCGATTAATTCATTCGTCGATCAGTATATGACCCGATTTGTATCTCGATTTAATCGATTAAATCTCGTAGAACGTAACGAAACACCACCCCTCCTGTAATACTCTAATTTTAATTGAACACTAACAACGGCTAAAACAATTAAGCTTAATTCCATCTATATAGGAATACTCGAATATAAAATGGAAAACGAAAGCATTATATTATATAACGTTGGGGGTGGGGTTGAGGGGGTGTACTGGGTTATAAAAGGGAAAATTAGCCACATTCATAAGCGTAACGTTACGTTCCAACACAATGTCCGTAGTCATAGTTCGAAGGGGTGGTGAGGAAGGGGATGGAACGTTCATTCAAACGACTTTCTCATCCCCCAGTTGGCAGCTACAGAATTTTATCAAGCGAAAGAAAAGTTTTATTTTTTGGGGAAAGCCAACAAACCAACCAAACCAAACCAAACCCATTTGGATATTAGCCTAAAAATTAAGGAGACATTTGTTGTCATTAACGATATATTTTGTTCTATCTAATAGTTTGCTTTTTATTGTTAAAAATAAATAAAATATTCCGAAGAAAATGTATTGCACGTATATAATCGTGTTTTTAATATATTGTTTTTGTATATTTTATAATTAAATAATTAAAATACAATCGATAGATTGTCTCCTACAATAAATAAGAGTGTAGTGTATAGATTAAAAAAATTCTTGTAATTAATTGAATTATTAAACATAAACCTAACAACGAACCAACATTTTTAATATAAGGGTTGGTAATTAAATGAATGATTTATAAATGAATTTAAATATTATGTTGTATATAAACGAACAGATTAATTTGTTGCTTTTAAGGAAACTAAATGAAAAAAAGAAGAATAGAAAAAGCAGTATATTTATCTTCGAGAAACGAGCAGAGATTGAAACTGGCAAGGAAGAGAGAGAGAGAGAGAAAAGAAAAAAAGGAGAATTCGTTTTAAATATTCGAAAAAAAAAAAAAAAACAAAAAATAAAAAAGAAGAGATGGCAAAAAGTACCAGCAGCTGTTGGGTACAACAACGCGTCTTCGGCATTCCAATGGAAAACGACTATGTGCAGAATATTCTCCGAGTGCCTTTCCCCTTCCCCCATTCACCACCCATTCACCCCCCATTCCCCCTTGTCCTCGTTTTCCTTACCTCCTTTTTCTTCTGCCATCGCGAATGTCGTTTTGGCTGAACAGAAATAATCTCAAAAGAGAGAGGGAGAGAGAGAGAGAGAGAGAGAGAGAGAGAAATATAAAGAGTGAGAGAGAGAGAGAGAGAAAGAAAAGCACAGGCGGGTTGGACAAAAACATTTGCCCCTTTCGTTTCGTCCAAAGAACACTAAAATGACTACTGTCGTTGTCATCTTTTTCCTGTCACCAAGATATTTGTGCTATTTTGAAAAGCATCGAAATTCTTCGAGGATAAGAATATCTTCGATAGAGAAATAGATAGAGAGATAGAAATAGAAATAGAAGGGAAGGAAAGGTAAAAAATAAAATAAGAAATAGAAAAAGAAAAAGGTAACAAGCAAAATAGAAACGTTCGGAATGAAATCGACAGGAATGATAAGCGATTTTCTTTCCCAAAATGAAAACGTTCGACACGTTTTCCATTAACAACAGGGAATGGTTTTCCTACACCCTTAAGTAGAATTCAGATTGGTATCTTACTCGTTTCTGTTGTGTTGATTAACGAGTCACGATAAATTATTGTAACCGTGTATAATTATTTTCGACAGATAGATTTCGAACTTTTCTTTTTTCTTCTGGCAAATTAAAATTTGACTCGAACAAAATTTTCTATAAGAGAGAAGGAGAGAAAAGAAAGAAATCGATTGTTACTTGCAAATCATTCATTTCGTATCCGTTGTGACAAATGATAGATTAAAGTTGACGATACATCAATTTTTATTTGCAATTCTATATTAATTTAATTAATTTTTATTAAAAATTATGAGAAATATTTGCATCCTATTCTACATGGACAAGCTATGAACTTTTCAACCCTCCTACTATACATAGAAAAATATATTGCTTTACTTTTATATATAATATAATATAATAAATTTATATACATGGGGTTAATCTGTAAAAAATTATTTGTAAATTAATTTTTATTAAAAATTATGAGTAATATTTGCATCCTATTCTACATGGATAGGCTCTGAACTTTTCAACCCTCCTATATATAGAAAAATATTTTGCTTTGCTTTTATATATATAATATAATATAATTATGTACATGGGGTTTAATCTGTAAAAAATTCATTTGAAACTTCTACTTCTTTTTCTTTTTATTGAAACTTCGTCTAGTTATAGCTTTAATTGCTATTTCCTAGAAAGCTTTATTGTTTTTACCGAGTGTAAGTTGCTAGCCTTATCCTCTTATTTGAAACTAACATACTTCAAAATATATTTTATTAAGTTTTCGTTCACCTGTTTTCTAAACGAAACGATTTAAATATCAGATCCTTACTGTTCGCGAAAATTGTAATGTTCCTGATGAGTTCCTATAATTATATATACAGAAATAAAATTTAAAAAAATCAGTATTCTGTTTCAACAAGTTTCTCATCTTGTAAAAATGACTTCGTTTTACATCATATTAAAAACCCAAGTCATGACACATTGTATACCAATCATTACATAAAACCTAACACGATACCTTTCCTTTATCACACTTTCCACGATTAATTAAATAAATATTAAACCTGATAAATATTATAATAAATCTTTTTTTTTTTTATTATGTTTCCTAAAGATTAACACAATAAATGTAATAAAACGTAAGAATTAATCCGCATTAGGTAATGGTTAAGCCGTTTATGCGAACGTAACGAAAAGTCAGGTGAAAATAGCCATCAACCTGGTACACCAGGAACGTGTTAATTGTCTAAATTATGTTCTGAGCAAGCTTCTAGGGGCTAGAGACGACTATTAGCATGAAATTTGGAAGGAAAATCGATGCCAAGGTAAGAGGACTCAACGAACCAGCATAAGAGAGAGTATGAGAGAGAGAGAGAGAGAGAGAGGCTTTGAGTTTGCCATCACAAGTACTTTCCGAGCGTATAATCGTACGTCGAAACGAAGCATGAGTAATGAAATTTAGTTTCGTCCGTGACATCAGTTCTCGCCTGTTTGATATAACCGTGTGTGGGTGGGTGGGTGGGTGGTTGGATGGGTATAACCTACTTTTGTTTCGCTGACAAGTACAAGACGATGAAAGAAGGAAAGTAGAAAGAGAAGGAAGGAAGGAAGGATAAAAAAAAAATAGAATAAAATATATATAATATATAAATGACATATTTTTAGGATGATTTAATAATAATAATGATGATATATGTGATTTGAAATTAAAGTGAGATAATGAATAGTAAATCAATGTTATATACGATATCGAATTATGTAATAATAAATATAAGTGTATATATATAAATACGTATTTTTTAAAGTTGGAAATTTATACAAGTTGGTTGGTTAAAAAAAAGAAAAAGGAAAGAGAAAAAAAACATTAACCGGCCGCATGAAAATCCTGGCAAACAACGTTTCTAGCATGATCTATAGATAAATGTATATATATATAGTAGATACATACACATATATATATATATGTACGTGAGTTTGTAAAAATTTGTCGCGTTAAAGGATTACGTAACTATTTGTGTCAAAAAAAAAAAGGAGAGAAAAAATAAAAGACCTAACCGAATAGGAGAGAGAGATAGAGTGAGTGTGAGAGTGAGAGAGAAATAAAATTGGATGGCCGAGGTTCGATCAAACCAAATAGAGAAGCGATGATCTACTCTCGAAACTAGGCATTCCCCCATTGATATTCCCATATTTTTCTTTCGTCTATTTCCATGAAATTCACGGGTGCATTTTTCTCCTTTAATCTTGGAGATTTTATTCACCTAACGCACACATTTGTTTGCAGACAAAATTTGGTAAAGTTATTTTACTCGTGTTAATCGTAAAAATTATTTTGTCTAAAATACAACAATAAAAATGAAAAAAAAATATTCATATATATATATATATATATATATTCGTAATTAAATCATTTTGGCGAGGAAA
>NW_014569846.1:91096-93677 GCF_001313835.1 Polistes canadensis
ATACCACTATATATATATATAAGATTGTTTCGTTTGATTAGAATTGTTTCTTTCTTTCTTTCTTTATTTCTTGTAAATAATTCGAAAACGTGTGTATGTATGTAATACAATTCTAATACAAGAATAAAGGAATTTAAACGTTAACGTATGTTGTTGCCATCGGTCGTGAAACTTTTCAAGTATCTAAATGGAATCCGACAAACACGCGATTATTTTCTATTTACGATGACAAAATCTTTGTAAAGTTTCATCAACGATTTAAGACACGTTTTAAACGTTTTCGAATTCTTTACAAGAAATAAAGAAAGAAAGAAAGAAAGAAACAATTCTAATCAAACGAAACAATCTTATATATATATATAGTGGTATATAAGTATTTAAAATACTTACTTATAATTCGAGATTCGTAACGATACGATAAGAATTTGATATTTATTCCTAGCACGGGGAAAAACCATGCATGTTCATTGCTTTGTTCTGATACTTGCTATGAGAAAAAGAAAAAAAAAAAAATATATAAAATAAAATAAAAAAGTAAGTAAGAAAGAAATAACAAAGAATATATTCTAAGTTTTATAATAAATATAATAAAAAGAACAAATATTCTAATATAGGGGGGGAAAAAAAAAAGAAAAAAAAACAAGATATTATTATACCAGGAATATATTACATTTGTTCCTTATTTTTTTCTTTTCTTTTATTTGTTTTTTTTTATCGACTTATATATAAAGATTGACATCTATTATTATCGAGTGCTTTTTTCTGAGATAAATGACACTCCGAGGAAAAATAAGACCGAGATACACCTTATATAAAACGATATATATATATATATATATGTATATACCTCTGGGTGTATTCTTACATTACACGTTACGGATAAAGAAAACAAAAAAAAAAATAAATATAAAAGGTAAAACGGTGGAAGGGAAACGGGGATTGACGAAAACGAAAAAAGCCAGAGGCTGGAAATCAACGAATGAAAAAGAATAAGTAAGTTACTAAATAAGTTACTAAGTACAAGATAACTAATAAAAGAAAAGAACAAATAAAGAAAAGAAGAAGAGAAAAGTGAAAGAAAAAAGAAACAAGAATCTGTGCCATAGCCAGGTGGTGGTTAGGTAAAGTTAGGTATTTAATGCAGAATAAAAATAGTGTATCATCATACACGTGCGAAAGTACATATATATATACACACAAAGGGTTTTTACGTTTAAAACCGAACGATGTGTAAGCTCGATACGAAATTTTTTCAAGTAGGACGTGAAAACATTGAAATAACGAATAAAGGGATAAAAAAGGGATAGATAGATAAATAGACGAGCTTTGGTCTAGGCGGTAAAGTAGACAGACAGACAGACAGACGTAGAGGATGGAAGCCGAATGAAAGGAAAAGGTGGATGTAAAAGAAAGAAAAAAAAAAAGAAACAAGGAAATAAAAAAAAAGGAGACCAGACATTTTTCGCGGACTGATTTTTCTTTTTTTTTTTTTTTTTTTTTCATTGAATCGGTCTCGGGGAATAAAAAGAAAAAGCAAATAAAAGAAAGAAAGAAAAAAGTTGCATCGCGTTAAAACGCAACCAGGGCAACCTCCCCTTCTTCTTCAACCTTCTATCGTGGGGCGTATAGGATACATTAAGGTAAATAATGAAAAAAAAGAAAAAAAGAAAAAGGGGGGAATAAAAGAGAGAGGAGCAAAAGCCCATAAGCTCTACGACACGTGCGTTGTTGTTTGCAATGAAAAGCACTTCCACCTAAATTGCTAGTCATACGTATAATGATACCTGCCAGTTGCTACTACTACTACTACTATTACTAACACACATACATATTTTGAGTATTATACAAACGAACATGTACACGTATACACACGTATATGTACGGTTAATATCAATGGTGATACATAAAGAATAGAAATGAAAGAAAAAGTAAGAAAAAAAAAAAGAAGAAATAAGTAGACATATGGTGGACGTACAACCCCGAACAACCCCATTTTCTTTCATATTCTTCACGTTATTCTATCCATAATCGAATAAACGATGAACTGGAGTGAAAAAGATAGAGAGAGAGAGAGAGAGAGAGACTTTTCGTTTTGGACACACGTTTCTAATTCTATTGTACCTGTTGTGCAACGTCATTCAAAACCAATGTGACGACTCTTTCATGCATCGTATGAAAACTTTTCTAACACACATACACACACACATATATATATATCTATTCTCTCTTTCTCCTCTTATTTCTTTTCTTTTATTTTTTTCTTTCCCTATTTCCATCCCTTCCTTCCGTTCTACCTGTTCCTATCGTTTCCTCTATTTTCAAATAATTCTTCTTTCTCTAGAAACTTCCTATCTTTTCTACGAAACAAGTAGGTCGTTCTATTCATTAACATCACCTACACTATCCACCCACCTACCCACCCACACATCCTTTTTCAACAACTACCAAAATGTTGAATCGGTTATTGCATTAAATTTCTCTTCTTCTTTTATCTATCTCTAATTTCTTTCTTTATTTTCTTTCTAATTTATTATATTTATATGTATATATATATATATTTAAATATATAATAAATTGCTCT
>NW_014569846.1:94017-96937 GCF_001313835.1 Polistes canadensis
TTTCATAATAAAAAATAACGATAACAAATATGGTTTAATAAATTTTTGTTAAATTTTTTATCAATAAAACAAACAAACAAAATTAGAAATAAATTCATTGAATCATTGATCTAATTTAATTTTATACAATCAAGTGGAGAATTAAAATTAAGTATAATAATTTCGAACGAAAGTAAAAAAAAAAAGAAAAGAAAAGAAAAGAATAAAAATAATAGAAGGGAGACAGAGAGAGAGAGAGAGATAGATAGATAGATAGAAAAAGTTAGGTAGAAATAAGGGCTGAAGCCTATGATTATAATAAAAGAAAGGTACGGGAATGAAGGAACGAATGAACGGTCTGATCGCAAAGCATAATCTCTTGTAATTAATCGCAGTTCCCTGGTGTTCGTGGTTTAAACGAAGTGAAAGGAGACAGAAATAAAGAAAATGAATGAGAGAAAGAGAGAGAGAGAGAGAGAGAATGGATAGGGAAAACGTAAAGGGTGCTCGGATATCTCTCTAACTCTTCTTTCCTTTTATTTTTTTTTTTTTCTTTTATTTTTTTTGTTCTTCTGCTCGAAAAGAGCTCGTATTCGAGAGTGCTGCCTAAATCCGCTTAATTACCCAACGCTCATTTGATTCCCACCTCTTCTCTTCTCTTTTACTTTCTTACTGCTTCTTCATCTTCTTCATTTTCTTCATCTACGTCACATTTTTACTTTTTCATTCTTATATTATTATTTTTATTCTTCTTCTTCTTCTTAGTTTTCTTTTTCTTCCTTGACGAAGAAATGAAAATGATCATTTAAAAGCAACGACGAATTTTACCTTGTCTACCGAATACGAGATACTACTAAAGGGAATATAAATGCGAGAAGATTAGTCTCGTTTTTTCGAAACTTAAATCTCTGGTTCTCTTTTTCCTTTTCCTTTTTTTCCCTTTTTAGGGATGAAGTAAGAAGTAAGAAGAAGAAGAAGGATACCAATGTCTGGCAAATGTCTCCAGTGATTTTGTTTCCACGAGATTCTCAATGAACGTTTAATTTGTAATGAATGAAACGAGTATCGGGAAAATGAATGGGGAGTATTTTTTTTTGTATCTTTGTTTAAATAAGAATACAAATTTAACACACTTACAATTAGTTCTTATAATATGGAATAAAATTTGTTTTCAAAACTAATCAAATTGTAATGATTGTATATATTTGTTCTTATTCAATTGAAAAAAAAATACATTATTTTTATTATTTTATTTAATTATACTATAGTAATATTATATATTTATGTATTTGAGATCTGATATTGATACTTTGAGAAACGAAAAACTAACTTTCGAAAATCGGATGAACACGCGAGATACAGGAATTATTTACGAACTTGTGGTGGTGGTGATGGTGGTGGTGGCGTGTTGCAACAGTCGTGTGTGAGGTAGGGATTGCACATGATAAAAGCATTTGTCATCGGGGCTTCGAATTTCGGTTTCGATTATCGATATGTCTGGCTAGCAGCTACATGAACGCTGGAATAGATATTACCCCTTTGATAACCAACAGTTTTATTTATTATGCACATTTTCTTTTACCATGAACTTTCATTTTAATATACACACACACACACAAAATATCCAAATCTTTAATCATCTTCTATTACATATTATTATTATTATTATATTGTAATAACAAATTACAACTTAAGAAAATTATGATTTAACAAGATAACTAAATAATTGTCAAAGAATTAATTATTAACACCCCCAGTACTTTTTTCTTCATTTTCTAAACCATGAACATTCGTTTTAATATACACACAAAAATATCCAAATTATTAATCATCTTTTTATTATTATTATTTCGTAATAACAAATTACAACCTAAGAAAATAATTATTTAACAAGATAACGAGAATAATTGTTGAAGAATTAATTATTAACACCCCAAGTTCTTTTTTCTTCATTTTCTAAACCATGAACATTCGTTTTAATATACACACAAAAATATCCAAATTCTTAATCATCTTATTATTATTATTATTTCGTAATAACAAATTACAACCTAAGAAAACAATTATTTAACAAGATAACTAAATAATTGTCGAAGAATTAATTATTAACACCCCAAGTTCTTTTTTCTTCATTTTCTAAATTATCAATAATAAAAAGAATAGTTAATTAATAAAACGATTAATCCTATATCTTTCATTAAAATTCTTGCCCCACTTTTACCTCTCTCTCTCTTTCTCTCTCTCACACACACTCTCTATCTCTTTCCGAATATTTAAACAAAGTAGAAAATCCTGACGTTTTAATTATTACTATCATTTTCATTCTTACTAACGAACGTTGGAAGTTAGATGATACCCCTTTCCTCTTATCCCCCATCCTTCCACCATCACCACCCACCCACCACCCACTACTACCATCACTCGCAAATATAGATACTAACTTTCTTCTCTTTCGTTATATTTATTCACCCAATTTTACTTGAATTTCAAATCTCTTTCCCCTTACTTTTTTTTCCTTTCCTTTTCCTTATCTTTTCTTTTTCTTTTTACATTTTTATTTATCCGTTCTTTCTGTGAAATAATAATAGCAAAGATATATACATACAACAATACAAAACGAGCACCGATAAAACCAATCAAAGTTATAAGACTTTTGAAACAAGAAGCACTTGGAAGAAATTCAGACGATGGTGGAGGGTGGTGATGGTGATGGTGGTCTGGCTCGTTGTTCAGAAATGAAGAAGACGAAACCCGAAACGATGGGGAACAACGAAGTATCCTTCTATTGTACGATCGTGAGGGAGAAATAAAATGGAACGAAGTGTAAGAAAGGTTTGAAGTGGGAAAGAGATAGAATGAGAGAAAAGGTATAGAATGTGAATCCTCTTTATACTTCTCTTTTACACCCCCGTACTCATTTCCGTTACCACCCACCCACCCA
>NW_014569846.1:97722-105263 GCF_001313835.1 Polistes canadensis
ATAATATATATTCGTCTGCTAGTAAATTATGTTTACAAAAAAAGACAAGAAAATATTTAATTATTTAAAAAAAGAAAACTAATACAAAACAAAAGAAAATAGAAGGGAAAATAATTGACATATATATATTATATTTAATCGTAAATAATAATAATAATAATATTCCCTTAACCAAGAGTAATACAATGAACATTTTGTTTCATTTATAAAATCATAGAATTAATTCTAAAATAGTATTTTTATTTCATATTATAATAAAGTAACTTTTCTATTATAATATATATTCGTCTGCTAGTAAATTTTGTTTACAAAAAAAGAAAAGAAAATATTTAATTATTTAAAAAAAGAAAAGTAACACAAAACAAAAGAAAATTGAAGGGAAAATAATTGACATATATATTATATTTAATCGTAAATAATAATAATAATAATATTCCCTTAACCAAGAGTAATAAAATGAACATTTTGTTTCATTTATAAAATCATAGAAATATATTTAATATGACGTTGAAGATGATTCAAGAATCCATCCAAGAATGAAGTATAACGTGAGTAGTAACAGCAAACAAACATCCCCACAAAAATGAGAAAAAAAGAAAGAGAAAAGTATGTATGGGAGTTTTCCACCTTGGATTTTCTATAGCTAATATTTCACCAAGTCTTTCTCCTCCTGTCATTCGTCGGTTCAGTTCAGTTCGATGCCACTCGACCGTTTCCTGATTTTTATTTTCTTTTTCCTATTCTAAACCATACACATACCCATACAAAACACGTGGTTATCTTCTCATATATACCATACATTCATATATATATATATATATTTGAATTGATGTAGATGTATGTGTGTAGTTATCAATATACCAACATCTATCGTGTTTACACATGAAAATCTTTCAACCAACCAAGAATATATTTCTATCTGTCGATTTATTATTACATACAATTTTCCTTTTGTATTTCCACAAAACCAACATTTTTCCATTTTCCCAAACCCTTTTATTCACCATCTAAAATTTATTATTCCAATAATGATGATGATGTATTATTTATTTTATTTTTAAATTTCAAATTGTAATGTTCATTATCGTGTTGAATTTTTTGCTAATTGTTTTCTATATTAAAAAAAAATAAAAAAAGTAACATGTATATATATGTACATGTACGATACATACGAGTATACATAAATATGTATTTACATATGCATGAATTTTTGTATATATATATATTTACGAATAAAATAAAGTAAAGTTATTTCTTCGAATCGTAGCATGTCAAGTGGAAAAGAAATTGGGAGGAACGGGTGGGGGGAGGAAGTTGAGGAATGACATTCTAAAAATGGTGCATTTCGAGAGATGTTCAAGTCAAAACAGAAAGAGAGGAATAAAAAGAAAAAGAAAAAGAAAGAAGGATGGAGAGAAAAATGGAAGATACGTCCCGTAATATCTGCTATATTTTTACCGAAAGTACACGTCGAAAGAAGAAGCTTCTCTTTCCCGTTCGACTTTGTCAAAAGCTCCCTTCAACTTTGTCGAGTGGCAACGTATGTGTATATGTATGTTTATGTGTGTATATGTCGCGTGTTTCACGCAAGGATTTAAGAGTGTAACGAGCTAGCTGCGATTCTCAAGCGAATATTTTTCGCCTTTTTTGTTAAAAGTGTTCTAAATAAAAGTATAAAAGATTAAAAGAGTAAAATAGAGAGAGAGAAAATATGGGCAAAGAGAAAAAAAATGCTTATGCATTTCTAGTACGTACCTCAAAGAAAATAGAAGAGTGTGTGAGAAAGAGAGAGAGATAAAGAAAATAAATCATAGAAATGATGTATCAGGAAACAGTAAATTACTCAAAAATTGTTTTTCAAAAGAGAGTTTTGTTATTTGTAAATTTGTCTATTTATATTTTAATTCAACTATATGTACGATTAGATATTTATGTGATACTTGAGAAGAGTGGTTGAACTATACTTTAGGAATATATTTTATTTGTAGTAATATATGTTTGAAACGAAAGATCTTAAGATTTTAATTACAAAAATCAAATGTTAGATAAACATTTTATTACGTATTATATCTTATATATTAAATAATTGTAATTAATATTAATTCAATAATTGTATATTAATCAATAATATCATTTTATAATATAGCACAGATTATGATAGTAATTTAACAAAAAAAAAAATGAAAAACAATACCATATACAAATTTTAAAGTATAACAAAAATTAATCCCCGGTATACACTGTTAATTATTTTTTATTTTTCCCCATTAATATTTTTGCTATTATTTTTTTCTAGAATATATTTAAATTGTATTAGAGTTACATTTCACAATGATATTAAAACCAATGATCTATTTATTAAAAAAAATCAAAAACAATAGTACATATAATTCTTTATAATAAGAAAACATTATTTTTTATTTTCCTGCATTAATATTTTTGGTATTATTTTTGTTTAGAATATATTTAAATTGTATTAAAGTTACATTTCACAATGATATTAAAACCAATGATTTAAAACCGATATTATATTTATTAAAAATAATCAAAAACAATAGTACGTATGATTTTTTATAATAATAAGAATTACTTTTTCGTTAATCGATTCACTTAACAAATATATTCACCTTCGACAAGCTTCTTATTCTCTTACCCTTTCCCTTTTTGTTTGACAGCTTTAAAATTCTACTCTCAACGGGACTTACAGTAGAATATTATAAAAGGGAGAGAACGGATAGGAAAAGGTAGGTAGAAGGGATGAAGGAAGCCTCTTGTGTTCGTAGACGATTCCTTTTTTCTCTCGGAAAAAAAATTAATCTCACTCTCTCTCTCTCTTTCTCTCGTTTTCTCTTACTATTCTCTGAAATTTGTTTTCTTCCTAGGAAGAACGTTCCGCGCTTATGAAATGTATAAAGGTAAAAGGAAGATAAAAAGGATGATTTTTGTTCGTACGATAAAAAGGGTTTCTACCCCCTAAAAAAAAGAAAAAAAAGAAAAAAAAAAAAGAAAAATTAACCGAATGCAAAAGCAAGTGTTTCACGTTATACTACGATGATCATGTTTAATGAAAATTAAAATAAAAACAAAAAGAACTGATAAAACAAAATTTATAGGATTTATAAGTGAATGATGATGGTTAAAATTTAGTCAAAAATTATTTCGTTTATTATTCTTTTTCTTCCCCATAATCCCCCACCCACCCAACTTTATCAACACGTTCGATGATCCCTTTCATTTCAATCGTCACTCTATATTTTCTATCTTTATCTTTTCCTTCCTTCCTTCCTTCCTGGAAATGAGAAAGACCAAAGTGATTTCACACTTGACGAATTACGTGTGTAGACCCTTTATACACACCCTCTGAAATAATAAAGATTCCTTTTCCTTACTAACCGTTCGTTGGCTGCCACCACCCACCCATAGGGGTAATTGTATAAATATTTATACGGCAACCGTGAAACAAAATTTGTTGGGTCTCTTCTTTCTCACTTTGATTTCTTTCTTTTTTCCCCGGTGTGAATCATTCAGAACAAATTTGACCCCTTACGTGGTTCCAGGCAATTCTATTTTCCCATAAACCCTACCACCTCACCTACCCATCCATCCTTTCTCTCCCTTGTTTAATCCTTTTTCGTATAAACATTACAATTTCATTATCAAACTTACGTTTTTCTTTTCTTTTTCTTTTTACATGTATAAGAATACATAGTAGTATATATACAACATGGGATCCTATAAAATAATTTTGCTTTAACACTATAAAAAATTTACGACGAGTCCCATTTGTATTTTTGATTTTTATTTAACATATTTTTAAAATTAAATTATATTGTATTAATGTAATGTCACGAAAGTATATAATGAAATTTTGGATTACATACAACACGGTATTTTTTTTTACGAACTAATGTACCATGTTACACAATGATTACCTGTAAAATTCATCGTAAATCAGCGTTAAAACATAGAATGGAGAAGTGAACGTGTTGTAAATGCATCGTTTATTCGTATGCGATAGTTCTCTGCACGTACAAAGTCTATTCACGTATATATGTATATTTACGTGTGGACATGCGATTGCATCTCGAGAGAGGTTGTTGGGTCACGTGCCAGTATTCCCTTTACTTGCAAGGATCACCAACAACACCAACAGCAATGCATGCACCTTCTACTCTTTCTACTAACTTTTCAAATAATTAATTATTACAATTTATTTCATTGGTTTTTATTTATTTCATTTTGACAAAATTTGTTCTGATTCAGATCGATTTATAACTCGATATGGTGGTATTCTACGCGTAGACAAATGAGTGTAATTTTATTTTCGTATCTAAAAAAAAAAATAAAACGTGTTAATAAACGTCAATTATAATTATACGTTTAATCGTTATAAAGTATTAATACAATTCTCAATTTTAAACGAACGAACGAATACATTTCGTGGCATTTCAATTACCACCCGTAATTTCGGGAATACTACGTTGATAATTATAATAATGCAACGAAATGCAAGAAATATAGGGGGAAAATAAAAAAAAAAAAAAAAGAGGAAAAAAGTACTTTTTATCTTTCCCTTTAATTACTCTCATATTTTATTACTTTTTCTGACGTATCATTCACGAATAATTTCTCTTATTTTCTGTTTTTCCTTTTGTTAGCCGGTAACGAAATCGAAACAAACCTTTTATTATCTCACTTACCCATACCCCATCGGTGTTCCGGACAAAACTGACGTTCAAACTTTTCCGGATTAATTACGAAGGGTCGAAGAATTTTATGAACTCATCGTTAATATTTTTTTTTTTTTTTTCTACGTGCCATCGTACAAATATTATTATTAAGTATCACCGTCAATCTAACAAATAATAATAAACGATTGATTATCGTTTAATTAAATGCATTTCCGATCTATTTCGTAATATCATATTTATTAAACCTGCATTTCAAATCTATTCATATAAACAAATAGAAATATTCATTGAAATTCGCATTAATTAAATGTACTTTATTCCTTTTTTTTTTTTTTTTTCAAAATGATTTCATCGCTATAAATCGCATTCGATAAATTTCCTAGAATATAAAATATATTTCATTTTAAATATAATTAAAAAAAAAAGAAAAGAAGAGAAAAAAAACACGTCACACTAGTTTAGTATTTGCATTTTTTTGTTTTAACTCTCACGAAAAATACTGCCCCGACAAAAAAAAAGAAAACCAATCGAAAAATTCAAAAGAATCCTCTAACACGTGGTAGCAAAATTCGGATACAAAGGATCTTAGAATTTCAGGATAAGATCTTTCGGTGAAACCACCACACCAAAGGGATCGGCTTACTTTCTTTATTTCTTTTTATTTTTATTTTTTCTTCTTCTCTCATTCCTTTTTTTTCCCCCTCGTGAATAAATACAAGCACCGGTAAGGTTAAACTTCCCAGTGAACTGTAACAGATGGTTTCGTGACTTGGGTGTCAAGTTTCGTTGAATAAGTCGAAAAGGTGCAAGTGGTATCCACCCTCTCGTCAAGAGTCGAAAGAATTTAAGAGCATTCGGGGAGTAGAATGAAAGAAAAAGATCTTTTTTTTCTTTCTCTGTACCTTGAAGACCTATGGGGGTGAGAGGGAGGAAGAGGAGGAGGAGAAAATATTCGAAACCTTTCTCAAGAACAAAGTATTATGTGTTTTACGAGCAATATATTATTACATGTATTCTATAAAAATGTTCAAAGGATTTAAAATCAATCTAGAAAATGTATTTCATTTTTGTTTACGTGTATGGGAGGGTAAGAGAAGTGATTTGTTCATTTCCATGGTTTGTTGTTTCATTTACAATAGCTTTAAATCAATCTTCTCTCATTTACCTTCACATTTGTTGATTAATCGAAACTTGTTAGTGTGACTGACGTGTTTTAAATTTTCGATAATTTGTTTTGTTTAAAAAATACTTTCGTGTTTTTATCTCCACTTGTTTGAAACATATTTCATTGAAAAATATATTTGATAGTATAGTATAGTTATTGTACAAGTATTGTAGAAAATATTATCAGGTTTATTTTATTATCAAAATTATAAGAAAACTTTTCATAAAAAGAATAATTAAACTATAGATTAACCAAAATTTTTGTCAAATTTAAAATAATATCTAGTTTGAAAAAGATTTATTATTCGCGTGTTAATAAAGTAGATAAAAAAAAGTCAGGATAATTGTTTCGAATCAATGATGCGTGAACGTGTGTTTGATTTTTTTTTCCTCAAATGACATAAAACGAAAATAATTCGATAATTAAACAGAAAAAAAGGAATAAAGTGATGAATGAAAAAAATCAAGAGTAGAATCAAATCGAACAAATAAAAATATAAAGAACAAAGGTGGAAGGGGAAGGGGTCGTGTAAAAAAAAAAAAAAATCATCATCGGTTTCGATGTACCACCACTTGAGACAACTACAAACACCCTGCAAATTTTGTGTTCAACAATAATCCCTTTCCATTGGTTAGGGCCCGACCTACGTACGGATTATCCGAAACTTCTTTTTTTTTGTTTCTTTCCCAGTTGTTCGTTGGTAATCCTCGAAAAAAATCTTTATTCGAATGCAGCCAAATCTCAAACAAGAGTCAAGTACTTCAACGAAGAAAGAAGTGCTGTATATTCGAGAGAAGAGAAAGGGTAGGGAAGAGGAAGGGAAAGAAAAAAAAGGGAAAGGATCCCTTTGTGAGTTGCGTTCTAGAAAAGCACCACCACACACAACCATCAAGTGGTCTTCCCAAAGTCTTTATCCCCCATCGAGCCACGAAACTTCAAGAAGAAAAAGAAGAAGAAGAAGTTTTCCCTTTTCAAAGCTTCTAACAAGCAGAGCATAGTTTTTTGTCAACGAGAAATAATGCAATTTATCTGACCAACTAAAATCCTTGTTACATTAATTTGTTTATTTTTAGATCAGTCAGAAAGTATAATGATAATATTAATTAATATAGAACGATAAAAATATTTAATCGGTGCTTTTAATTAATAATCTCAAATGTGTTTATGTATTTCTACACTAACTTCAATTATAAATTATAATACTTGTCCTAATTTGATTTTTTACATGTTGCATTAATAAGAAAATACGAAATATTGTGTTTTTTCTCATTCAAACACAAACTTATATGTTGCATTAATAAAAACATACGAAATCTTGTGTTTTTTCTAATTCAAATACAAACTTAGGATTAAAAGCAAGCTTTAAATATGAAATACATTTTCTAATTTGTTTTTTTACATGTTGCATTAATAAAAAAATACTAAATCTTGTGTATTTTGTCATTCAAATACAAACTTAAGATTAAATACAAGCCTCGATTATATAATAAATTTCCTAATTTGTTTTTTTACATGTTGCATTAATAAAAAAATACTAAATCTTTTGTTTTTTGTGATTCAAACACAAACTTAAGATTAAAAGCAAGCTTTGATTATAAAATACATTTCTTAATTTATTTTTTACATGTTGCATTAATAAAAAAATACGAAATCTTATGTTTTTTCTCATTCAAACACAAATTTAA
>NW_014569846.1:106463-107976 GCF_001313835.1 Polistes canadensis
AGAGAGAGAGACTCAGAGAGAGAGAGAGAGAGGGATGAGGTGAGGAATGGAAAGAGAAAAGTGTACCTCTCCAAGATCAGCTTTCTCATTAGAATCGAGCATTCCTTCGTTCTTGAGTACTCTCAAATTTTCTTACCTTACAAATAAGGTGGTCTCTCTGGTATTGAAATATAGCGATAAGAAATAAGAGAGAGAGAGAGAGAGAGGGTGGGTGGGTGAGGTGGAGGAGAGAATGCAACCGATCAACGAACAATTTCTTCTCTTCCTTTCTTAGTTACTTACTTATACTTTTTTTAGTTTTATTATTGTTCTTTGATATGTCATTAGAATAAACTCATTTTACTAAATATTGTATTATAATAATTTTCAATTTAATTAATACTGTTCTAGAGTTTCTCGTTTGTCTCGATTATAACAGAGAAAATACATAATATTTTAATAATAATGAAATTTTATTAATCTCATATAATTATAATTATAATAATAATGTAGGTAATAATAAATGAAAGGAGGAAATATATTGTATTAGTTATCGATACTTATAATTATTTTGTCGAAAATATATAAATCATTATCTATAATTAATTATGAAAGAAATAAAAAAGGTAAATAAAATCTTAAATGTTAGATTAAAAAAAAAAAAGAAAAATAAATCGTTGCAATGTTTACACGTATTTGAAAAAGTTTAAAATTCTAATAAAACAGAACAGAATAATAATGAATGAACTATTCTTGTAATGAAGTTGCAATGAAATAATATTGCATATAAATCTTTCGTAAAACGAACGGTCAGTAACATTATTAAATTCTCCCTTCTCACCCCCGTTTCTCCTCACCCTTCTCCTTCCATCTTTCTTTTGGTTTCTATCACCTGACTTTCTTTTACTTTTAACAGTTACTGTTATTCCCATTTTGGCAAAAAAAAAACGTGTATTACACGTAGAACGTGTATAATAATTACGATGCATTTTTATTTCATTTATTTTTCTTCGTTGCGCATTCTCTCTCTCTCTCTCTCTCTCTCTCATTTCTGTACCATTGTTAAAACCGTCGATATTTTTTCCTAGGTTTTGTTATAAACGACATAGGCGGTGTTACGAAACAAATGGTCGCAATTTCGCGCGTTGGATCCGCGTTTCGATCGATGACAGAAAGAGAGAGGAGAAAAAGAGAGAATGAGAGAGAGAATGAGAGAGAGAGAATGAGAGAGATAGAAAATCGAACATCGACTGTGGCCGAGGATACAAACGGACCGCGATATTTGCTTTTGTCTTCGAACTCGTTCTCTAATTGCACTTTTCGTACGAGAGTATACTACTCTCGGGTCTATCGCGAAAGAGTTATAGAGAAAGAAAGAGAAAGAGAAAGAGAGAGAACGGTAGTCATTAAAAAAAAGAATGAAAATCCCTTTACCCCACCTCACAAAGAATTACAATGATTTTATACCAAAATTGATAGACAATTCTATGTGTAACACCTCGAAATAAATTCACCGAAGTTTTTTACAATAAAT
>NW_014569846.1:109626-116190 GCF_001313835.1 Polistes canadensis
CTCGAAATAAATTCACCGAAGTTTTTTACAATAAATGTTGTAGTTAAAATTGTGTATTCGTATACATTAGGACTTGCATAAATGCACTGGCAACGTAATGAACAAAATAGATAAATAAATAAAATCCTCGTTCCCCCTTCTCGACTAACCACGATGATTTTATAACAAATTGACAGACAATCCTACGTGTAACACTTCGAAATAATAAATTGACTCCCCTAAATTTTATAATAATTATTATATAATAATTACAATAGTATGTGTTCGTATATGTTATGACTTGCATTAATGCACTGTCAACGTAATAAGCAAAAGTAAATAAATAAATAAATAAAATCCTTGTTTCCCCCTTCTCGACTAACCACCATGATTTTTAACGAATTGACAATCCTAATTATAACATCTCGAAATAATAAATTGACCCCCCCTAAGTTTTATTATAATTATTATATAATAGTTCTACAATTGTGTGTTCGTATACGTTTGAAGGAAACAAGATCAACTGTGAGAATCGTTGGCCAAGAAATGAACGTTTGCATAAATGCACCAGCAACATAATGAGCAAGATAGATAGATAGTTAGATAAATAGATAGATAGATAGATAGATAGAGAGAGGGGTGAATTTGTTCTGGTCGTGACTTAATCCTTTCAGGATTTCGAGTCGAAGTCACACACCGGTGTGTCCCAACCAGAATCTTAGCCAACTTGCGGGCAAATTGGTTAGGAGTTCTCGGGACGGTCATGCAAATGTATTACTTGCATTCCATGGAATGAGAGGTAGGTGGAATCGTGAAATAGAAAGAGAAAGAGAAAGAGAAAGAGAGAGAGAGAGAGAGAGAGTTTCTCTTCGACTTGGAACAACTTCCGTCGAGAGAGTGCAAGACCGGACGACGATTCACCCTCCTGGAGTATTATATCCCGTACATTGAGAAAACTTTTCGAAGGATAAGTTAAAGAAAAATAATATTAAGTTAAGAGTAAAATTAGGAAGAGAATTTTGATGTCTTCGTTGAAACTGAAATATACGATTAGAAGTTTCGATTACTTACATTCGCGAAATAGTATTCCTACTATTTTTGTTTTAATTTTATTTGATTTTTTAGGTTGCCAAAAATTCATCTAACAAACAAATGCCTATGCTAAAGAAAATCTCGTTAACGTTAGGATTACTATTATTCATTGGTAATTAACGTGGATTTCATTTCACGAGATTTATTATCTTCATCTCTATTTTATTATTTTAATCTGAATCTTTTCGATGGATAAGTTAAAGAAAAAAAATATTAAGTTAAGAGTAACATTAGGAAGAGAATTTTGATGTCTTCGTTGAACCCGAAATATACGATTAGAAGTTTCGATTACTTACATTCGCGAAATAAGTATTCTACAATTTTTGTTTTAATTTTATTTGATTTTTTTCATTGCCAAAAATTCACCTAACAAACAAATGCCTATGCTAAAGAAAATCTCGTTAACGTTAGGATTACTATTTATTCATTGGTAATTAACGTGGATTTCATTTCACGAGATTTATTATCTTCATCTCTATTTTATTATTTTTATCTCAATCCGTATCTCTCTCTCTCTCTCTCTCTTTCTTTCATTTTATGTTTTATTTGTAAAAAGAGAAGGGGATCATCTCAAAAGACTGGAGATTACCGGTCGCGGTCCAGTGCCCATGAAAAGAAAACAAAAGCCATTATTTTCAAGATGACCGGGATTGGAAGATGACTCCGGTCGTGAGTTAAGAATCCTAGATAGAAAGCTAGCGAGAAAAGGGGCATTTTCGCGAAAGATAAAACACGATAGAAACAGGCCAAGGGGTAGTTGGGGGAACACATAGAACGATTTATCGAAGATAAAAATAAGAACAAGGAAAATAAAAATAGTACAAATCCTTAAAGTTCGAAGAATTTCATTTAAAAGACGACTAACTCCTACTACTACTATTACTATTGTGATTATCTATCCGATTATCTTTTTCTTTTAACTTATCGAACGAATAAAAAAATGTCTTCTTCTTTTTTTTCTGACTTGAAAGTAATATATCGTTTATTCTTTTCTTTTCTTTCTTTATTCAACTTTTTGAAACCCCTTTTTCTGCACCCTACACCACGTTCTACTTACACGTATCTATTTCACCCTACATTCATATTACATGATACAGACTTAACAAAAAAAAAAAAAAAAAAAAAAAAAAAAAAAAGGGTATTACCAAAAGGTTTTCTAAAACATTTTCTCATGGAATATTCTCGTACTATGCTAGGAATACGGGGTACGGGTACACTTCATCCTCAAATACACAGAAATGAAACGCTGACATTGAAGTACCGAGGTTTTCGATAGTTCGACCAATGATCATCATCATCATCATCATCTCAACGATTTTCGATGCGAATACACTTTTTCCTCTCACACCGAAACCACCCCAATCCTACCACCCCTTACAACTACTACTACGACTAGTGTTACTGTGTATTAGTAGAGTGTATACCATTAGGATCATTCTCAAACCCTATAATCTCTCTCATATTTCACTATGAAACGGACAAGATGTATACGATACTCGTAAAACATTTTTTTTGTATGGTAAATGAAAAAGAATTAAAAATAAAAAAGAAAACAAGTATTATAAACTCGTTTTATAGAACCATTAGTATTATTATTTATCATATAACATTATATTACACAGTATATATATATATTATTATATTTAATAATAATAATAATAATAATTCTTGTTCGAAAAGAGATATCATTTTAACATATACAATAATAATAATTCATCGAAATTGAATATCCCCATGTATCCTTACTTTATTTAATACGGGATTTTATATTATACTTTTGTTATTTGACTTTCTTTTTTTTTTACCTTTACCCCTTCACCCCCCCCCCAGCCCCCAGCCCCCATTTTAAAAATACGGAAGTTATCGGCACTTCGATATACGCGGAAATATAAGAACTATAAATTAAAAGCTCTCGTAACCGTGTCGGAGTATCGAAGAGAAGGGTCCATTAATTCAAGGGAGAGAGGAAATGAGAAGAGAGGGAAGGAGAGAAAATGAATGAGAGAGAAAGAGAGAGAGATAGTAACCGACGAAGGGAGTGGAACGTTTTATGCGAACGAGCATCGAGGGAAACGTCCGCTTATTTATACGACACTCGATATTGCTGCTGCCCTCTGAACATCTCCTCCTCCTCCTCCTCCTCCTCCTCTTTCTCCTAGTCCTCCACTCTTCTTCTATTTCTAATTTCTATATGAAACAAAATCGATCGAAAAAGATTATTAAAATAAAATACTTCACTTTCTTTCTCTGATATTACATTTTTCGTATAAATGTACATGTAATGTTTGAAACGTTTCTGTCACGTTGATTAAATGACAAAAATGTATTGGTAACATGATAATAGAAAAAAAAATATAATGTGGATTATTATTAAAGAAATATGATATTAAAAAGAAATGATAGAAATCCATTAATTCATTAATGAAATACGAATAAAATATTCATATATAAATATTGTATAATGTAATTAAAAGAGTTAGACAAAAGTTATATTAATTGAAATGAATTATATATAATGTTGAAAGTATAGAAAATTATAGAAATTTGTATTAATTCATTAATCAGATAAAAAAATATTCATATAAATATTATATAATGTAATAAAAGTTATATTAATCTAAATTAATTAATGTTGAAAGTACATTAATAGATATGCATTTGTGTTAAAACAATCTTAAGTATAAAGAGAGAGTACAGTAGAGTATTAAAAAAATTGTTAATTAATCGAAAAAAATGTTTATTACAATTTAAAAGGACTGAGTATATGTTCGGAGCACCGTCCCCTTCGAAATCCACCGTTCAAATGAGACTCTGTCCTCTATCAAATTATTTTTATTGAATATTGTTTATATGAGACTTTCCGAAAGTTGCGCATGTGTATAAACGAAATAATACACCTAATCAATAAAAATTGAAGATTAAAACGTTCTTATTTAAATATTTTTTTCTATTTTATATAATTACACTACCGCTTCTGCGCAGTGATGACTTTAATGCTAAAATTTTCTTCTAATATATTATGATACTAACTTTCACATAATATCATACAAACAAGAATAAATATTTGAATTATTTATTAATAATTACATAATTTATCATTACCCTTTTTCATCTCACCTAAATTATGTTTTCACGTTAAAAACAACAAAAATTATCCAATTAATTTTATTCAAAATAAAATCGCATAATAATAAAATATTAATCTGACACACATGGTACAAATATCGATCCCTTTTCAGCCCTTTCTCATTTACACAATACATATATCATAAAAATGATTAAATCGATAAAATAAAGAATAATAACTAGACCGAAAGATCTTCAAGACTTTTTTCATAGAGTTAAACAGATTAGAGAAATATCGTTTACGTGGATATATTGGTAAAATATATGTGTGTGTTACACATACATCATATATACACATATATATGTAAAAGTAAAAGATAGATGATATATAGGTATGAAAATAGAGAATGGGACGAATCGGAGCGAGAGAATTAATCTTCCGATAAAATTATCCCTACCCCACATATCTCCCACCCCCTCCACCCACTCTCCTCCCTCCCCTCACCGCCCATTTCTTCTCCATATTTTCCTCCACTTCCACCTTCGTAGCTTTCTCCTCTTTTACCTCTGATTCCCCTCAACCAACCAACCAACCCACCCACCCACCAACCAACCACCACCACCACCACCACCACCTTTCCCATCTAGTGACACAAGCATCGTCGTGTAGTCGTTAAAAATAGTTCGACGGGTTGAAATAAACGGGCAGAGTTCGTTGTCGGAGTTCTCGTACTGAATTATCCTCCCAACCACCTTTTATCGATGTTTCCTGCTCGATAGGAAAAACAGGATGGCTGAAACAACGGGCTGTTCTCGTTCGTTGGTTAAATTGGTCGAAGCTGTTATATCCAATCGTTTTTTTTTTTTTTTAGCTTCTTCTTCTTCTTTTCACTCTCCCCATCCCTTTTTTCGTTTAATCGTAATCACGATCTCGTGTGATAAAAGATGACGAACGGTTTCGTATATTTTGGGTTTAGTTCAGACGTTTCCAGATATATTTTCTTTTTCTCTCTATCGAGTATATTTATTAAGTTGGGTTTTTTGGTTGACAATTAAGTTAGTATGGTTATTTTAATAAAATCTTACAGGTCACTGCCTGGGGAATTTTTCTTTTTATCTATCTATCTATAGATTTCTCTATCTTTTTGTATAAATAAATTCTTACGTAAATATATATATAAAAATTATATAAATAAGAATAAATTATTAAAATAAATGTATAATTTTGATTAATTTTATATATATAATAAAGAAATCATTAAAATAAATTGCAAATTATAAAGAAGAAGTAAAGAAACAAAAGAAAAAAAGGATGAAAAAGATAATTATGTCATATATAAAGAAATATATACTTAATAACACTGTTAAATATGTTAAAAAAACAAAATATCGAATACAAATTAAATATCTTTCTCAATTTTTATTCTTTCTTCTTTATTTTATTTATAACTCTATTTTATATATTCCTATCTCATCTATCTATGATCGGAACTTGATTAATTCAAATCACGATATCGTATAAATCATTCCCAAAAGATGATCCAATTGTTAAGATTATAAATAAACGAATAAGTATGAAATCTTGTGACAGGGGGAAAATTGACAAATATTTTCTCGGAGTTAATCTTGATAAAGAACAAGAAAAAAAAAAAAAAAAAAAGAAATAACTTAAACGAGATTTAAAATAACAGGATAAAAGTAGTATCGGATTACGATTTTAATTTTCATTTCAAGATTGCAATTAGTAACGAAGGTAACGAATTAAATTCACGGGGTAAGAGTGAGAGAGAAAAATAAAATAATAGAAAGAGATGATGAAGAAGAAGAAGAAAAAGAAGATTGTAGGAAGGAATGAAAAATGATTAATTTCCCAAGGACTATTCGTTTACCTACTCATCGTCCTGAGAAAGGTACGGGAGGGAAGGGAAGGAAGGAAAGGGGGGAATTTTGGTTACGTAGAAAATTAACGAAGAAATTCGACAAGTTAAATTGAATGAAAATAAAATTGCCGCGGGCCTCAGTGATTTTCTCGTTGTACTCGGTGGTTCCGGTCCGTTCCGGTCCATTTAGAACGGATGCGATCGTTACCTAAGTGTCATTACACTTCCAAGTTGTATTACACCGAAACACTGTACAATTTTGCTACGAAATTTCACGACAAGTTTGTAAATTTGAACGATTTGCGGAAAAGCTTTATGATATCCTTTTACTTTTTTCTTTTTACAAATATTCACGCGATTTTATTTTTGGACGAGTGAAACAATTAATATATTATATATCTATATAATTTTATAATATTATTGTTCTGTATATATATTGTATCTGTGTGTTATATATATTATATATATTATATCTATTTAATTTTATAATATATTATTGTTCTGTATATATATTGTATTTGTGTTACATATATTATATATATATATT
>NW_014569846.1:116400-123900 GCF_001313835.1 Polistes canadensis
TAAATATATGTTTCTCATAAAATTCATAATAAAAAATTGTCAATCCAATTAGATCCAAATAACATTCTAATTTTTTATACTATCCAATTTCTCTGTCACACACATTTACTAATAATATATTTTAGTATTTTATATTTATTCACAGAAGAAAATTCGAATAAATCGCAGACTAGTGTATTATTTTTTTCTATTCTTTGGTTGAAACAAAAATTTCTAAAGAATGAACGAAATAAACGTAGAAACGAATAAACGACTAAAGAACGAATGAACGAACGAATGTAGGAGTTTCTTCTTGGATTTGAGTCGAATTCGACGATGCGAAACGACTCGTATAATTCACGAGTCGAGTTATCCGCGAGTTAACGATTCCACCATGAGAAAGAGAGAAAGAGAAAGATAAAGAGAGTTCGGACTAGCTGGAATAAAACGGATGAACGTTCGGATCGACCTACGTGATCCGCATATTGGAACAAAGAGCCGTTTGATGGAAACCTTTTTAAGACTGTGTTTCTCCCACCTCTCTCTCTTTCTCTCTTTCTTCGTTTGCTAACGTTGTTTCCAACAGAGAGAAAGAGAGAGAGAGAACAGGAGAATGAAAAAGGAAAAAAAAAACACCGTGTACTTTGAAATACGCGCTTTTTGCCAATCCCCCTTTTTCTTCCTTCATTTTTATATTTAGAAATCTTAATGCCAAAAAAACTTGGGCAAAAGGATTTGAAGAAGAAGAAGAAAGAGAGGAAGCGTCAAGTTAAGAAAAGAATTTCGAAGAAGAAAGCCCTCTCTTACAGATACTATATTATATTCATTATAAAAAGTTGATCATTATAATAATATATATATATATATATATATATGTGTGTGTCACAGGGAATTATAACCTGTATATTTTTGTATTTTTTTCATTCTGTCGTGTGTATAGAAATAATTAAATCATTTACATAAGATTCTTTTCTTTTTTGAATAATTTAAATATATTAATGTATAATAAAACATATTATTATGGGGGTGAGAGATATAGATATATATATATATCGTTCGTTAAAATAATATTTAATAGTTTTATTAATAATAATATATCTATGTTTAAATAAATAACATCGTAAATGTTATTAATGATTTATTACGACGAGTTTTAGTTTGATTTTGTTTGCAAGAAATCAGAAAGAAGAAAACATTTTTAAAATGCAAATCTTGCGTGATCCTAGGATAGGTTAATAACAGCTAAGCGTAAAAAAGAAAGAAAAAAGAAGAAGAAAAAAAACAAATTAACTTGAATTGATAGCAAGGGTGCGGTACAACGCTCAACGGTTAATTAGTTGATGGACTGGGTGTGGTAAAAAAGATAAAAGAATATGAAAATGTCGAGGTTGATGGAATTGGTCGAGAAAGATTACCTTCCCTTCCTTCCTTCCTTCCTTCATAATTATTATCATGTCTATAGTCGATTTATTATCCTATTTGTTAAACATTCCGTCAATCATTTTATTTACCATAACGTCTGACGAAAATTTCTCTTTTTCAGGAAATAAAAATTCAAAGAAAAGAAAAAAAACAAAAAAGTAAAATGTTACATTTAAAAATCAATTATATAAAATCTGTAAAACGATATGTTTCATTAAATTTTTTGCTAAATCAAAGAAAAAAACAAAAAAAGAAACAGTTATTAGTTCGATAAATTTCTTCTGACCCCTCCCTCCCCCCCCCCTTCTAAGCGAGTAAAACAAATTAACGGATTCTAAATTTAAACACACACATTTATCGGTGTGGGGGAAAAAAAAAACAATAAAAAATTTTATTTCTCTTTTACATATATTGCCGAATAAAATCAATTTCCACGAGATCACTGAACCTAAAAATTATATGATATTACTTACGAATGGGGACACATGTCACAGATCGTAGGGGATGGTTGGGAGGGGGGGGAGAGGTAAGAAGAGGTTACGAACGGATATCGTAAAAGTGCATGACGGAAATGCAGAAAAGGGGATAAACGTAATAATATCTCATCGTCGTCGAAGGAATAACAAAAAAAGAAAAAAAATAAAACTTCGAACGTGTCTAGATAGATAGATAGATAGATAGATAGATAGATAGTGATAGATAGATAGATGGATATGGGAGGAATAATAATAAATAAGAAAAAATACAAATAAAATATGAGAGATCGCGACATCAAAGCAAAAGCAAATGCAAAAGCAAGTTTTCAAGACGAACGATCGCATTTGAATCCGCGAGATCAGCTGAGTGGGGTGAGGAGAGGGTGGAGAAGGGAGGGACAAAACGTTTGTGCAACCTGCAATACTTTAAAACGTGCAACACTCTTCTTTCTTTATTCACACGAGTTGGATAATGTTAGATTCATACACCTAGTGAAAAATCTGTTATCGCAACCAAGTTATATTCCCCAGATTCTTTCAATTATGATTCTTTATGTGCACGGATTAAGGATGGTGAATACTTTCTCTCTATCTCTTTTTCTCTATTTATCTATCTATCTTTCTTTCGTGAAGAAAAGGTAAAAAAAAAAGGTGCTTTTCACGCCCCGAAGCTAAAGAATATTTTCAATACTCGGTAAATCCTATGGGATCAGAGCAACCCCCTAAGGGGGAATAGAAAAATCTGCATTTCCACGAGTCCGAGTACCTCTTCTCTTCTCTTTTCTTTTTCTTTTTCTTTTTACTTTCATCTTATCCTGGTTTCTACTATTACTACTATTACTATTACTACTACTACTACTACTACTTTTCCATGTTAATTTTTTTTTTTTTTTTCCATTTCCTCTGGGAGTCAAGGAGCCACAAGTATGAGAAAAGGAAATAATAATAATTTCTATCGACACAACTATATAATATCGAATATAGTATGGTGGTTTTGTCCAGATAAATAGGGAAAGGTAAAGTAGATATATATGTATTAGTATATGTAATATAAAAATCCTTCGTACAAAAAAAAAAAAAAAAAAAAGGAAAAAGTTTCGAAACGATTTTGCGTGAAAGATTTGTTCGCATTTATCCATGGGAGGTACGTGGCAAAATTGCAACGGCACCCACCCCCCTTGTATAAATCGTTCGAATATTTTAAATAAAGAAAATGCTACGCGCAAAAAGGTCAAAAATATTGTCCAAAGGAAAAATCCTTTGGTAATGTAAGAAAAAAAGAAAGAAAGAGAGAGAGAAGACACGTTTCAAAAATGTATAAACCATTCACGACACCATAGGTCTAACACCTGAACACACACCCCATCCCCTTTTTCTTTTTTTCTTTATTTATTTCATTTTATTTTTGTTTTTATTTTTTTTCTCCCCCTTTATTTCTATACGATATTCTCACGATTTTGCTTCTTCCACTTCTTCTTAGTTTTATTTCTTTTATTTTTCATTTCCTATACATACACGTTCGTGTTCACACACACACACACACATATATATATCGTATTTTTCTCGTTTTACTTGCACGTACACACGTTTTCTTGCACCCCATACGTTAAAGTGCACGAAAGAGAGACTTTCCGTTTAACTGTTGGAAAAGTCAGCGTATTCAAGGGGTGGTGTGTGGGAGGAGGGTGGTAAGGTGGAAGTAAGAAACGTTAGAGAAAAGGGGGAATAGGGGATGGGGAACTTTAAACGTTTCTTTCGAATCGTTCGAACAGGAATATATATTGATTCGAACAAAGAGTGGACAAAGGCAAATCGAGTGAACATATATGCATATATATATATACACGAATAGTAATAGTAGTAGTAGTAGTAAGACGAGAAAAATCTTACGAAATACGTTTTGCTTCTCTAGTCGTTTGGCTAACGTCTAGGAGTAAAAAAAAAACTCTTATATATCGTTTTCAGAAAGAAAGAGAAAAGAAAAAAGTATAAAGAAAAATTGATATAAGTATATAAGTTGAACTTTCGAGAAAGAAAAGAAAAGAGGGGGAAAAATCTTATGAGATAATTAAAAAAAAAAAATTATATAGAGCAGAAAAAAAGAAAGAAAATGAATGGGAAGAGAGACAGAAAAATGAAAGATGATCATAGGATTTTTACAACGTCTAATCTTCTCAAACATTTATCTCAATTAATATTTCAAATAATAATTCTAAAAGAACTATAATATATTATTTAAATATATACATGTGTTTCGTAGTGTAATACGAAGAATATATTCTTTCAATATAATATAAATATATTTTATTTTTTATTTCTTTTTCTTTCTATCGTGTTTAATTATATGTTTGTTGCTTTGAGCCAATACTACTACACTACTATTAAAAAACCAATATACTTTTATCTACTAATTTTCTTTTAACTTTTATCTACTTTATCTGCATTACTATTATTATAATAAGTTTAATAACAATTACATAATTTTAATTCCACTTTAGTTTCACTTATATATTATATTATACTAAACTGTAATAATTAATAACCTTTAAGAGAGATCTTAAGTTTTAGGATCAATATAAAATATTAAATAAATAAATAAATTAATTAAATAATATATAAATATATTTATAATTTTATATACGAAGATAGATAAAAAAAAAAAAAAGAAAGAAAAGAAAGAAAGAAGAAGGGTGATGTCGATGCCCGCTAGAGACTCGACCGAGTTTCGAGAAATCGATTCTCTCTTTGGATAGGTTAGTACTCTAGTAATAGTAATAGTACTAATAGTAGTAGTAGTAGTAGTAGTAGTAGCACGTGTACACCATGCGTGTCTCCTACGTTCGTCGAGGAAGGCAAGCGGATGCAATTTCGATGATGATTTCCCGTTAGAAGATAAAGTGAATCGAAGTTAAACCCAGTAACAGCAGCAAGTTACGTATACTGGATGCTGAAAATTCGAATTCTCTCGAAAATCCTACTCCTACCACCATCATATTCTCTCGTTTCATCTATATAAACCTTTAGCCAGTTTATTTTCGGCCCCGGTTACGAACCTTCTCTTCCACCTCCCATGGGAAACCCATCTACGAAACAGAACGAAGAGGAAAAGAATGAAAACAACAACAAAAATCAAACAAATATACTAAATAAAAAAAAGAAAAAAGTAGTAAAAGAGTGGAACGATTAACGTTGAAATCAAACGAACGCATCTTTCGTTTTTACCATTGAACTATTCTCTTTATTTTTCTATAGCTTTTTTATTTTTCTTTTCTTTTCGTATTTAACTCCCTGTAGAAATGTGCCAAAATTTTTCTTTCTTTTTCTCTTTCTCTCTTTCTCTCTATTTCTCTCTCTTATTAACACGAGTCTACCAACGACGAGAGAAAATGAAAAGGGACAGCTGAGTGTGGTGAAGTTGAAATGAGAATGAGTGTGATAGAAGCTAAATACCAAGGGGGTTCCTCTCCTGACAGCAAATAATCCAACGACAGATACCTTCGATCGTATAAAACCCTACGATTGGTGCGAACGCATCGAATAAAGCAAATTAACAAGCACTCTGACTACTGCAGATTATCCTAACTCCTCATGTCAGATTAATTAACAAGGTTCTATTTATTTGGGACCCTTTTCCAAAGGGATTCTTTGCCAAAATTCAATTCATCGATATATTCATTCATACTTTATCATAAAAAGTTTGATTTTCTTTTTATGATGATGATGATGATTATGATTATTCACAGAGACACGATATTGTTTTTTATTTAAAAATAATATTTCTTTATTTGTTGTTAGTTTTTTTTTTTTATATTATACAAACATACTCCTGTAAGAAGTATATTTGCATAATATTTTTTCTTCTTCTCTCTTTGTTTCTTTTTTCTTTTTTTCTATCTTCTCTTCTTTACTTGAGATATAGAAACAATTCAAGAAAGTGAATATTTATTTTCAAAAAGTTTTCCTTTGAATTTGTTATACATATTTATCATAACATTTCTTCTTTTATACTTTGTAACACTTTGTCTCGTACTATTTTACATGTTATTTTCGTTTCAACGAGTATAAGAAATAACTTTGGCCATCTGGGGAATAACAAAATGTTTTTCTTAAATGCAAATAATAATAATAATAATAATATTGATAATAAAAATAAGAGAAAAAATATAGAACCGTGAGAGGAGAATGCATAAAAGAGAAAAAAAAGTGTAGAAATACAATTTGCAATTATTTCTCGTTTGTATTTCCTTCTTTTCCTTTTCTACAGGTGAAACAATTCGATCATTGTTTGTTCATAAACATGTGCAATATCTTTCTCATACATATATATATTTTATTAGAAAATTGTAAATTTGGATCCGTGTTTCTTTTATGAGAGATATTCATCTTCGTTGCTTTCATTTCAGATTTTTAAGATAAAATGATTTTCATTCGATTTATGATTAAAAACGATGAATTACGATAAAACGATTAATATAGTTCTAATTAAAAAGAATTCTTCTTTTTCTGATGAATTTTTTTAATATTTAATATATGAATACGACGATACCCATATTTTATTATTATCGATATTCTTTTAACTCGTTAGCATTATATTCATAGACGAAATGAAAGGAAAGTGGTGTTGGGTGGGGTGGGAGTTAGGGGGAAGGGGGATTCGTTTTAATCGTATGAATTCGAATTATACTATCTTTATCCTTCTATCTTCAATTTTCTACCAAACTATTATAATATATTCCACCAAATTATAAAAAAAAAGATAGAGAAAGAAAAAAATATAAAAAAAAAGAAGAATACGAAGATGAAAAAGAAAAACGAAGAAGAGGGAAGAAAAATAACCCTTTTTATTAATGTTAAGATAGTAGTCGAAGTTTCAAGAGCTAACGATGCATAATTAATAATATGGTTAGCCATTTAATATCTCTCTCTCTCTCTCTCTCTCTCATCTCATCGTTGCATCCTGATATCCGTTACTTCAAGCAACCACCATTAATGCCAACGTAATTATTTCACTCGACGTATCGTTTCAACGTAAGTGGACTTTAATTTGATCTACGCTGATACTCGAACGAATTTAAACAATAATCGATTTCTGCATTTATTTAATCGTTGTGCTTCTTTTCTTTACGCTTGTAATATAATATAATAATAATAATATTCCTTTTATAACAAGAAAAAATATATATGTATATGTAATTATTCATATCGCGATCGAGTAAAAATTTTTTGTTATCTCTTACGAGAGAGATGAAACGATTGTTATGTTTAATTTTGTTCTTTTCTTTTAAATTATAATAGAAATTTTGTTCCTTTATCGTTGAATAATCGTACGAGAAAATTTCTTTCAAACGAAATTAATATTACCCCCGCCTCCCCGTACGGGTTTATTATAATAATTATTATTATCTTAATCTAACATACATTTATGGTATAATTTATTGCATTTATTTAATCGTTGCTTCTTTTTTTCTCTACGTGTAATATATAATAATATATTCCTTTTATAATAAAAAAAAAAATATATATATATATATATGTATATAGATGTAATTATTCATATCGCGATCGAGTGGAAATCTTTTTTTCTCTTCTTTTAAATTATAAAATAAATTTTTGTTCGTTCGTT
>NW_014569846.1:126815-134851 GCF_001313835.1 Polistes canadensis
ATTATACGTGAGACAATGTTATTAAATATAAATAAAAATGTAATAAATGTAACAAGAGTGAGAGAATAAAAAATATATGTTCACGTATTAAACCTTTTTTTATCTAATCAAACTAAGAAGACAATTGGTAAATATATTTTTTTTTTCTTATAATATATCGATATTCGTATAATTAATAATATAATATTTTTATTATTATACGTGAGACAATGTTATTAAATATAAATAAAAATGTAATAAATGTAACAAGAGTGAAAGAACAAAAAATATACGTTCACGTATTAAACCTTTTTTTATCTAATCAAATTAAGAAGACAATTGTTAAATATATTTTTTGTTCCATATAATATATCCGATATTCGTATAATTAATAATATAATATTTTTATTATACGTGAGACAATGTTATTAAATCTAAATTATACTTATAAAGGTATTGCGTAATTTATATTCCATTTTAATTCGAATAAACTTTGAATAAAAGCCAATTATTCATCTACATTTATATATCATTTATCTATCTGTCATTTTAAAATGATGAACAGAAAGTAAAACAGAGGAATCAGATGGAGAAATGTAGTCAAAGTATCTGTACGTGTGATTATGTGTGTGTACTTTGATAATCCGATTTCACTCGTTAGCTACGCTTATTCTCCTTTTAATTGGTGCTGTTATGCTCGTCGATCCTTATCAAAGTATATCCATTTAGTATTATTTATATATACGAAGTAAAATGGATAATACATATCTGAATTTGACGAAAAAAATGAGTCATTTATTCGAAAGATAAACTCTACCGTTGATATCTTCTTCTCAAAATCACGAATGGATAGAGTATGGGATAAAACATGATTATTTGTTGAATATAGAAACCCCCTTTTGAATGCTCGATTAAATCGCTTTGTTTATCAATCAAACCCTTTTCTTGTTACCTATTGTCACAAACAACAATCTTATCGTACATTAACAGATATTTCCGACCGATTTAATTCTTCAATTTGTTAAAACGTAACATTTATGATTATCATATTCGAGAAAAAAAAAGGTATAACAATACAAATTTTTTTGTTATTGTATAAATAAAAACACACATTAATTGTTCTATTCATTTGATTGCATATTTTTTTTCTTAACTATAAGTGTGTATGCTATCTCAAAAGTTTCTAATTTTATTCTTAATAAAACGCGTATTTTAATTTGGAAAAGAAAAAAAAAGAATATATTATAAATTTCACGAAAAGGAAAGGAGAACTTATTTTGGGAAAATTCGCAAAGTTCCGAGTGTAATTTCACACGGATTTCTCTGTCCCTTATGCACATATAAAACGCCAAGTTGAATTACCGTAAGTTCAAAGTCATCGGTATTATACGCTACTTTTACAACTAAACTTTATCCCAGTAGTTCTCCATAGCCAAAGAGTGTCATACGATAAAATCTAAGTTTTTCCGAAACTTTTCTACGAACTTTTTTTTTTTAATGTAGATAGAATGAAACAGAGAAAGAAATAGAAAGAGAAAGGATTGTACAATATTAAAATGGTTTTAACACATGGCAAAGAAAGATTTTGGAATATGTCTGAGTTTGCATGAAATATAATAATAATTGTAGATAAAAAAGTGGAATAAAAAACAAAAAATCAAAAAGAAAAAAAGAAGAAGAAAATGAGATTAGTAGCACGTGTAATAAATATAAATAACAAGGAAAACATTATTATTATTGCCGTTTTTTGAACCTTTGCAAATTTGATTTATAACACAAATTTGTATTCTACGTGTAGATAAAAGAGTGCACTTTAATTTAATATAAAAATCATTAAAATCTATTAACTTTTAGTATAAAAAAATATTCACCAAAACTTTTCAAAGAAATTGCAAAGATGCACAATTTACAGTATTGCATTCTCTGACATTTTCTGAACTTTACATGCTAAATTTATAACTCGATATTKTATTCAACGCGTAGACAAAAGAATGTACTTTAATTTAATATAAAAATCATTAAAATCTATTCACTATAAGTATAGAAAATATTTACCAAAACTTTTCAAAGAAATTGCAAAGATGCACAATTTACAGCATTGAATTCACAGACATTTTCTGCACTTTACATTTGATTTTTATAACTCTACAAAATATTGTACGCGTAGAGAAAAGTGTGTACTTTAATTTTGTATGAAAATCATTAAAATCCGTTTGTTATAAGTATAACAAAAATTTTGTTCGAACATTTTTTTATTGCAATTTATAGTCAATCAAAACAGATCGACTTTTGTTTCAAGTATTTTTTTATTCAGGTTATCGTGACTAGAGTTATATGGGACACCCTACATATATATAAACAAAAAAATAAATAATAATAATAAATAATAGATAAACTGGAGATAGGAAGAAAGTGGAGAGAGAGAGAGAGAGAGAGAGAGAGAACAAATAAAAAGAATGAAAAAAATAATATAAATAAATAAAGAAATAAATAAAAAGAGAGATATCGTATAACGCAAAAATCGAGATCCATCTCAGGAAATTCTTTCGTTCAAACTATATTACGTATAGTTGGAACAACACATAAGATAGTAGATATCCAGAAACCACGGAAGATCGCGTTTCTCATCTACTGCAGCTGCATTCTCTCTGTCTCTCTCTCTCTCTCTCTCTCTTTCTAGTTTTCAAGAATCGAATCGAATGAATTCTTATACATATATATGTATAAGTAAACGTGTATTATATATACGTATATATATAAAGTCATACACTTTTATATGCATACGTATATATATGACGTGTCCATGTAAAACATTGTCTCAATAAAACGGTATAACAAGATAAAAACTTAAACGATCGATCTACTTTTGTATTAGGGATTTGGTTGAGCTATGTTTTTTTAAAAAAAAAAAATAGAAAAAAAAGAAAGAGGTCAGTCTACAGGTAACCGAGTTCCTTCCTCCTTCTCCTTTTCTTCTTCTTTTTCTAATTCCTCAAAGTTTTTCACCATTGAATGTCAAAAAAGGTAGGTAAGAGAAAAATAAATAGAATAGAAATATAGATGGATAAAGAAAAATAGAAATAGAAAGAAGTATCATATGTGGGACTTAGATGCGTTCTCAATGATTGCACGTGAGAAGGTAAACGATCAAGGAAGAAGATGAAGAACAAGAACAAGAAGAACAGGAGACAGTAGGTTAGTAGGAGGGTGATGGGGGGAATGGGGAATGAAGGGGGAGGGAGGGAGGGAGGGGGGGAAATAAACCTGTCTTCGTAACCATCACGGGATATAACGGGAGAGCAAGGTTCCTAGTATAGCTGAAGTTACGTTCCCGTGGGTCTTCTTACTATCTTGAAAGTAGAAGAGAGATAGAAAGAGACAAGAGACACACATACACACACACGAGAACATATATATACTACAGATAGTCTGTATATGTATGAGAGAAAGAGAAAGAGAGAGAGAGAGAGAGAAATGGAAGGTAGGAACAGAGAGAAGTTCACAACTACATCCGTTTTCTCTCAGTTGCATAATTCAAACGGCTACCTCTAACCAACTACCCCTCTACCCACCATCCCTCTTCTAACCCCCGACCACCGATTTTATCCTCACCCCGAATAAGTTCACGATAATGCACCGAATCGTATACGACAGCAGATCCTGTTAGTAAAGACAGTAGAGAATCCTTAGAAATCGTTTTGGAAACGATCGAAATCGTATTCAACATCGATCCAACGAGACCAAACCCTCCCACCTCCTCCCCCTTTCTCCCTCCTTCTCCTTTTTCTTCTTCTTCTTTGCATCCGAAAGATATCGGAGAACAGTTATGGTTTGTAAGATATTTTCTCTGACAGATGTTTGTTCATGTGTATGTTAAGATAGGTAATTTGTTTTTTTCTTTTTATGTGTTCTGTGTTTGTGTGTGATTTAACTGACATGGGATTCTAGTATATGCTTGGATTTTTGATGAAAAAAAATTAAATAGAAAAATGTACGATTTAATTATGAATATGATTAGAAAACAATACTGATAAATTTGTTTGGATATAATTATAACAAATAAATGAATAATTTTTAACAATTCGTCGTTGGTCTCTTGAATGAAAAATTCGTAATACGAATTGTTTTATTTTTTTCTAATTATTTTTGTTATTTTTGTAAACTGAAATAACAAAAAGGTAAAACAAAGTAACACACGTTGCTTGCTTGCTTCTTGAACATGTCTTTCGCAGAATATAAAAGTCGTCGCCTAACACTAACTGCATTTATACTCCGGTAGTTTGTTAACGTTTCTCGAAAAACTCGTTTTCTTAAAAGTGGATGACAACGTCAAGAGAGAAAAAACAAGGGGGAAGGTGGGAGGGAGGGGAGAGGGGAGAGGGGAAAGGAAGAAGAGTGAAGACGAATGAAGAGAGAAGAAGTTTGGAGACCCTTCTTAGGATAGCAATAAGACAGACAGACAGACGGTCGACCCTTTCGAGAAAAAAAAGGGTTCGAAGAAAGAGAGAGAAGTGGACCTTTCATTTCCCGGAAATAAGAAACAAAAACTTTCCTATTGTTATTACTTGTTTGTTTTTTTTTTCTTTTTTAGTTTATTAATTAATACGTATACGTACACGCGTACGTATATATTATACGTGTGTGTATAACACGTAGATTATTGGATGACTGAGATTTTTCAATCTATAAGAGTAAAAAAAGAAAAAAAAAAAAAAAAAAAATAGAAATAAAAAGAGGAGAAGAAAAAAGAAATAATTGGACGACGGATATATGAAAGTTTATAAAATATGTGAATATATTATAATGTAGACGTGTATATATATACATGAACCGAACATGAATACCCAAATGAGGGACAAACTCGTCTAATTTCTTTTTTTTCTTATTTCGTATAACAAAGTTTTAAATTACCAACGAGGTAAAAAGCATTCTTGTTAATATTCAATATCATAATGATAATAATAATAATGTACTTCATCAATATAGAAAAGAAAATGATACTAACGAGAGTGATGCGTGTTCGAATATGAATTTCAATTAGAAAACAAAAGTTCGTGGATATTATTTTTGTCCACATTCAATCATATTAATTCCTCTTTTTTTTTCGAATAGTATAGAAAACTGACAAAGTAAACTATCGACTTACTAGCTCACATGTAAGCCACATGCTACGTTTGGTTTTATTTTTTTTAACGAAAGTAGATTAAAAGAAAACATATTTCTCGCGGTAGGAAACAAGCACGTAACCACCGCATCGAAATCGATGTACAACGAAAAGAGGAGGACGGCGGGGAGGGCTGGGGGGGGGAGATGGGGAGGGAAGGGCTAGGACAATAAATCATCCAAGTTAATCCCCCGATTTTCTATCTTTCTCCTTTTCTCTATTCATTCATCTCTTCTGTTCCACTTTTCTACGAATTAAAGTCACGAGTTACTATTCTACGATATACACACACATACACACGCTATATATATTCTCATTTTATTTTAATACTTCAAATTTGATTCTCCCACTTTGATATATTTTTTCATTACGATTATTATAATAAATCAAAATCTGATAGAATAAAACAACGCGAATTAAAAGTAAAACGAAATTATTTCAAACCAAAAAAAGATGACATGGGGAAGAGGGGAGTATTCGGGGAGGGGGGGAAAGGATACGAAATTCGATGACAGATGAGAATCAAAAAAAAGAAAAAGAAAATATGAAAATAGAACTAATCATTGAAACGAGATAAAATATAATTGTAACGATCTCTAATATTAACCCCATTTTTATTTCTCCACATATTCGACAAGATAATTTCATCTCGTATAGAACTTTATCTCGAAATTCTCATGTCTTGTTCGTTCTCGTTCAATGGCTCATTCGATGGGTTCAGTGAGCAAACTACGACGACAGATGGTTACCGTTAGGATAAACCGAGTACCACCATCACCACCATCACCATCAACACCACCATCACCGATTGGTTGGTTACTCGTCGTCCTTCGAAGTGACGTATTGGTTGAACAGAGAAGGACAAACAAATTGACGAGAAGAGAAAGAGAAAGAGAGAGATGGAAGTAGTTTGTTTAAAGGAAACTAAATACTGACAAGGAAGATACTCGATAAAGGATAATGATAGTAAGATTAAAGTGATTAATTTATTATTCGTTAACGTCTCTCTAGGTGATTACCAGCAACCATTGCTGTGATTACTGACCACCACCACCAGCAACACAACCACTAACATAACCCACTACCACCAATGGGTTGTGCACGTTCCCCTAGGTACAAATGAGCTTAGGTTTCTGAGCGGTTGCCTAATGACGCGTAGGCGGACTAACTTTTTCAAACAAAATGTCCTAAGTACTTTGCCGAAGCTTCATCGGGGCTTCCTTCCGCAAACGCAACTCCTAGAAAATGAATTAACTCGAAGAACGAACTTTACCAGCTGACTTTTTCTTCTCTCTCTTTCTATCTCTTTTTTCTTTTTTTTTCTTTTCTCTTTTTCCATAACCCCCATACCTTTCTCTATAATACCTGCAATTATACAAACTATCTAACTTTAACAATTAACAATATGATTCGGTCATTAAATTTCAATTGAAAATCGTTTTATTATAATTCAATGTCTATATGCATTATATTATTATTATTATTATTATTATTATTATTATATATAATATTTGTTAATTACAATGTAGATTCAATATATATATATTACATTTAATTAATATTTCATTGATTAATATATAATATTATAAATATATCAAACGATCTCGTAGCATAGAATTTGTTTCGAATAAAAAAGAAAAAAGAGAGAGAGAGAGAACAAAAAAAATGAACTTAACTTTTCGTCCCAACTTATCTCATCCTAACCCCCCCCCCATTATCTTCCAATTAATCGATAATAATTTTAAAAGAGAACAGGAGGAAAGTAACTATAAAAAAAAGAAAAAAAGGCACGTAGATAGTCAGTCAGTAGTCGTTAAGTGAATTTACCCCCTAGAAATTTCCCTTCCACCCTTCCAACCAACCCTCTTCTATCTCGCGATGATATCAGTCGCGATTGCGCATTGTTTCAGTTCCTGTATATGCTGCCAACCCACCCTTCAACCCTCAAACCTCACCACCACTACCATCCTCTGACTTTCCACGACCAGTATTACCCCCCACCCTACCACCTTTTACGTATATTTTCCACATACGTTCGTTGTACATCTAAAATATACAAACACAGAATAGTAGTGTGTATGTTATATAATAAAAAAAAAAAAAAATGTGCATGAACGTTGGGGCTACCATCAAGATCCAGGAGAGTGGTGAAGGTGGCGAGGGGGTGGGTGGGGGTACACGTTCGGCATTCAAATGAAACGAGCTTACGATCCCTCTCTCTTTTTTTTTTTATTCTCTTCTTGCTTCCTCAGCCGTCCCCCCTTCCATCGCAATCCCGTACAAACCCTCCCCCTTTTTCCACCCTACTACTACCCCCCTTGTTTTTTATTTAGTTCGACCACCTCGAGTTAATGCGCATGTGCACAGACCGGTCGGCCGAAAAAAATGAAATATTAACCGCGAGGAGAACGTGTAGGAAACAAAAGAAAAAATTGCCTGGAGAGAAGAGAGAGAGAGAGAGAGAGAGAGAGAGAGAGAGAGAGAGAGAGAGAGAGGGTGGGAACTGGAACTAAACGAAGCAAATGGGGGAACGGAGGAAGGGTGGAAAAGAATACGAGATGGTAGAAGGGATGGGATGGGGTGTATAACGGGAAAACGACAGATTCCTAATTGAAACGGCAGCAGAAAGCTTGACCGGGTCGGGGGTGGTGCACTCTAATTTATCTATCGGCTTTCGACGTTCCTCCGATGTTTCGTTACAAGAAGATTCTCTTTTTATATTTATTTCTCACTCTCTTGTCTTTTGTTTGTTTTTTTGTTTTTTTAGATATATATTAATTTATTTTATTTCATTTATTAATAAGAATCTTTTATTAATATCTCTAATCAATAGATTAATAATATATATATTATTATATTATATATTATTAAAATTTGTTTAAAAAAGGTAATT
>NW_014569846.1:134921-136998 GCF_001313835.1 Polistes canadensis
TATATATATATATACCATTTTATGGTATATATTACTTACTATATTATTATTATTTATGGTATTTATATATATAAATCTTTTTAAAATGATTTTAAATTCCCTCGTATTTATAATATTTATATTATATTTGTTTTCTCTTTTTATATTACGAATTAAACTTAAATATCTCATTTTTCCTCCCCCGCACTGTGTCGGGGGAGTTTAATGCGATGCAAATATAGATTATACGAGAGTTAAACTTCATCACGCGCAATCGTTTTTACGTACGACAAAAAAAGGGATGGGGAGTGGGTAAAAAAGAAAATGTATATGCATAAATCCTCCCTTTACCCTATACATGCACGTACGAAAATAAAAATATAATACGAATAGAAGAAGAAGAAGACAACACCAATAAAAAATAAAATGCATATATATATTATATGTTATTTCTGATTGAACGGATTGCAGTACCCTAGGACAAATGGAAAAAAAAAACATCGGCAACAAATCAATGAACCGTATAGACCGAAAAAAAAAAAAAAAAAAAAAAAAAAAAAAAAAAAAAGGGAAGAATATTCGCGCAGGCTAATAGCCACGCAGAAAAACAATGAGTACGAGCCTTGTAGTACTGTTTAACGAGTGACTTTGTCAAAGGAAACGAGGATGCACGAGAAGGAGGAGGAGGAGGAGGAGGATGCACGTTGCACGAAAGTTCGGTGGTGTGGATGTTGGTTGGTTGGTTGGTTGGTTGGTTGGTTGGCTATTCACGAAAGTAAAAGCAGCTAACAGAGGCCGACTTTTGTTTTAAAAACTTTTGTCGTACGACGACTACGACGATGACGACGACGACGACGACGACGATACCAGAACCGGTAGAACCAGCACACACCAGAGAACCAGCAACCAACGGGAAAAGGTTGCGTGTTGGTAACCACCGTGGCGTAACTAACACATATAATTCCTTATATGGATATAGGAAAGGAAAGGATATAGAACACACATGGGAATATAACTAACAAACAATTCTAAGGGAGGGTTAGGAAATAAGGGAAAAGATTTTATTATACTACGACCAACTAACAAACAAACCAACTAACCAACCAACCAACCAACCAACCAACCAACCAACTTTTCGACTCTGCATTATTGTCGTCTACCAGACGCCATTGTTTCTTACGATACTACACCTATAAGAGATTATACTACTACTATTATTATTATTATTATTATTATTACTACTGATGCAACGAATTTTTTCACTGCATCACTCATACCATCCTCCCTTTTCTCACTTCCCTTTTATTCCTTATTCTTTTCTTCTTTTTTGCTCTTTTCATTTTTTTATGGGATCAAATTCTCACCCATCGACGAGTTTACAGAAAGGGGAGGAAACACACCATGCAACGTCAATACAATCCTCTCTCTCTTTTTCTTTTTCTTTTTATTTTTTTTTTCTCCCATTTGATCGAACGATCGAAGAAGAAAAATCAGGACACTTCTCTCTCTCTCTCTTTTTCTATTTTTTTTTGTTCTATTTTTTATTATACCAAATGATCTTTTACCTCTTACGAGAATCACCAAAGGTTCTCTGCTTATAAAAAAAGAAGAAGGGGTGGTTTTAAAACTACAGGAACGATTTATAAATAAATCCACGTTAAGTATAGGAAGAATTTAATAGTAGTAGTAGTAGTAGTAGTAGTAATAGAAGAAGGGTGAAAAACATGACGATATTAACCGGTAAACTGTGTGCGTATAAATAACGATGATGATGGTCGAAGGTAAAAGAACTCTTTTTCTCTCTCACTCGTTCCTTCTCTCATATATCGAGGGAGAAAAATAAAAAAATATAAAATAGACCGAGAGAAAAGAGGGGGAAAAAAAAAAAGAAAAGAGGAAATAGTATGTCAAGATAGTGATATCGATCAAAAGATTTTCTACTATGAAAGGGAGACATTTTCCGTCTCTTTTCTTTACCAAATATCATCTCTCTCTCTCTCTTTTCGTCACCAAAAACACCTACACATTATTTTTTATATATGGGATTCTGTGTGTATATATAAGAATTAGGAATAAGAAAGAAATATATATATATATA
>NW_014569846.1:137675-145861 GCF_001313835.1 Polistes canadensis
TATATATATATATACCATTTTATGGTATATATTACTTACTATATTATTATTATTTATGGTATTTATATATATAAATCTTTTTAAAATGATTTTAAATTCCCTCGTATTTATAATATTTATATTATATTTGTTTTCTCTTTTTATATTACGAATTAAACTTAAATATCTCATTTTTCCTCCCCCGCACTGTGTCGGGGGAGTTTAATGCGATGCAAATATAGATTATACGAGAGTTAAACTTCATCACGCGCAATCGTTTTTACGTACGACAAAAAAAGGGATGGGGAGTGGGTAAAAAAGAAAATGTATATGCATAAATCCTCCCTTTACCCTATACATGCACGTACGAAAATAAAAATATAATACGAATAGAAGAAGAAGAAGACAACACCAATAAAAAATAAAATGCATATATATATTATATGTTATTTCTGATTGAACGGATTGCAGTACCCTAGGACAAATGGAAAAAAAAAACATCGGCAACAAATCAATGAACCGTATAGACCGAAAAAAAAAAAAAAAAAAATAAAAACAAAAATAAAACTATATAACATTTTGTATAAACGAGCAGAACTGAAAAATTCAGATTTCTGGTAACCAGAGAAATACAGCAGGTATTGGGGAAAGGGAAAAGGGTGAAAGGGAGACAACCATAAAAAAAAAAAAGAGAGAGAGAGAGAGAGAGAGACAGATACGTGCCGGAGATAGGTAAATGAATATTCATCGTTCTTTAATGCAACGCGATCGTCGTTTTCCCGCGTGATCACGGGTACTGCACCCAGTGCACTGTATGCACCGTATGCACCGCATGCGTCACTTCCTTTCCTACGTAGTACGAACGTTTTCACGGGGTATTAGAAACGTCACTTTCAAAGCTTAAACATGGGGATCCTTTTAAGCACTTGCCTTCCTATTTATTCTATCTCACAATCACCATCTTTCTTTATCTCATTTTATTTCATAAATGAAACACACGCTATCCCTTTTTTACTAAGTTCACATGCATACTATGTAAAATCATGGATGTACATATATAAAAGATTCTCGTTAGATGATAGGTAAAATGTTTATAGAAAAGATGTGAAAAAGGATTTAGAATTTATCTTAAGATTTTGACTCGAGTTAATATTTAAAATCAAACAACAAATGTTTTATTCAAATTTTCCTAAATGTTACGAAGTATTCTCTATCTATTCTATTTGTCTAGTTACTATTGATATTATCTAATAGTTACTAATGAAAATCATATGTAATCATAATTAACAAAAGTTTAATGAAATTTTTCTTATTAATATATGGAAGTGTTTGTTATTAAGTAGGAAAGATATTTTCTCTATTTATCTATCTATCTATCTATCTATCTATCTATCTATCTATCTATCTATCTATAGATTTTTCTCGAGAACATATAACGTTCAAAGAATTTATTAGCTTTCGAGAGGCATATATATATCGATTACTTCGTTCTACAGAAGCCACATTACACGTTCTCCTAGTTAGGAAGTCATTATCGTACTTCATTACAATAGCTACGAGGAACAAGTTTCGGACACAGTTGGTTAACTTGCAAATATTCGGGAAAACATAATGCCCCCCGCTTACGCGCTACGTGATTATGGCCATTTTCGATCTCGTTCCAACGAAGTTTATCAGGAATGTTTCATATTGGAACAAGGGGGAGAAATTTTAACCCCAACTCTCCACCCACCACCGATTAAGTTGTTCGATCCTTAAAATTTAAACTACTTTTCGTTTCATTTAAGTTTTCATATCTCGTTTAGTGTTATTCTGTATAATAATAATAATAATAATAATATAATGGAAAATTAATTTTTATCAATTTTTTAATCTAACACCGTTTTTTTATTTCAATTAAGTTTTCTTCCATACGTAAATTGCATTCAGGAAAATATATTTCATACATTTTTTTATGTTTTAATATTATCGAGAATGGAACGTTTATAAAATATATATTTATATTTTCTTTTCTTAACGAAGAATTTTGTAATATTGAAATAATTGATAAGACTTGTCAATAATATATCTTGTCAAGAAAAATCATATTTTATTTCTTAAACGCGAATAAAATTTAATTAAATAATTTAGCATACAGCAACTCGCTTTACGTAATTTGTCCTCTTTGATATGGCCAACTTGTATCATTCATATTCATTCATTTCGTTGCATAATCCAATAGTATTAATCATTTAAATTTATGTGAAGGAAAAAAGAATAAGAAAAAAAGAAACGACGTAAGTATTACCTATCCTATTTATACCAAAGATAAAAATACTGATCGATGATAAATAATTGTTACGTAAAGAAATAAAGTCAACAAAATATCTACTCATGAATTAATCGATCGATCGAAAGTTTTTATTTTTCCATCCTATACGAGCAACTATAATTAACTGCTGTTGCAAACAAAAACGAAAACAAAAAAAATAAGAAAAAAACTAACTAACGTGTAAAAAGTAAGAAAGAAAAATACAAAGATAATAGATACTATTCATCTATTAATACACTCACACACACTCTGGTTGACCAATTGGTTCAAGGTTTTATATCAACACGACAGGTGTTAAACAGACGAATAATTATACCAATTCCTATATTTAATCTCATAACATATGATCGACGACAACATATGCAAATAACGTACACAATAAAAAACAATTATAATACATACATTGATAAATATTAAAAGTGAATCAAAAAAAAGTTCGTGCACTTTTTTAAATAAATATTTCAAAATTAATTTTATTGAATTCAACAGAAAAATTGTATTATCTGAAACAACACAATATAAACTTACATACGAACTTTTGTTTCACCATAACATCTATATCTATTCGTTTACGTGATCTAAAAATATGGACAAAGTAAGGAAGAGTATATAAGAAACTAGGGATGAGTATAGAAAAAAATAAGTATAAAGAAGGAAAGAATGGTAAGATGATGGGGTGGGTAAGCCAAAGAACGATGAGGGTGTACCACCAAGGAAGATATTATGCATAATGCATACACGTGCTCCCTATACATAAGTAATATGTTATCTGGTATTAGTGAGAGCATAACCATAAGCACCGATTACATTGGTGGCCATTGCATAAGTCATATCTTGCTGCAGCGAAGTACCAAAGATCCGATCTCACAGCATCCTATACTACTAGATCGTTACCATTATTACAATGGCAACTGCAATCCCCCTAGTCTATTCCCCTATACCCCTCCCCTTTCCCCTTCTTCTACCCCCCAATTCTCTTATCACTCCTTTATTCACCACATCTTGACACGCATTTTGTAAAATCTTTCGTTCAGTATGAATTACACTTTGTCATTTTTTTTATTAAATTATTATATTATATAATTATTTAAATTTGATTATATCGTATTATTTTTTTTTCTAATGCGAGTAAGAAACACAGATTAATACGTAACTACATCAGAGTGTTAATATAAAATGTTTTTAATTATTTTTATTGAAAAGTAGTTAACTTAACTTATCTCCAAGAAATCTTAAAAAGTTTTATATCGAACGAGATACTTTCGAGTTGTTTGAACAAGTAAAAAGTACAAATAGTTAATAGATTTGTTAATAGATTAATCGAAAATATATTTTCTTAAATCTCATATGAATTAAATGAAAGTAAAATAGAAGGAAAAATTGAATCGTTGAATTCGTTACAGATATAACGAGATGAATCTTTTTTTTTTAAATTGAAAATTTAATAAATGATATTAATATTACGAGGATAACAATAAAAAAATATCTCTTCGACGTAGATATTAATTATCTTTTCTGTCATATATTATCAAAATTATAAATAAAGATAAGTCAATTGTAAATAAGTTAAATGATTCGAAACGTCAGAAATAATTGATTATCTGAACGAAGACTTCTCGTGGCAAGGATAATCTTTAGTTTATCTAAACTCTATAGTTGCATATATTTATCATCTATGTAGTATATATATATATATATATATATATATATATACTTATATACGAAACGATTTCCTAGCATCTTACGTGTTATCTCTCGACAGCAGGTAATTTCGAAAAAGGAAGTGGATGGATCGATTAGACGTCTTGAAACAAGCTGGGTATTTTCTAGTCTGTTACTTTCAACCACATCAACCATCTATCTATCTATCTATCTATCTATCTATCAATCTATCTCTTTCTACAAAATTACTTTAAAAAAACAAAACTAAATCCTCGATTACAATTTATATTTATTCCAAATAATAATAATCCTAAACTTATACGGGATTTAAAATACTTCGAAGATCAAAAATGATGATCCTTGGTTAAAACTTGTGGGGTTTGGTGGGAAAAAACTTTCAATGCGGTCATCGAAAGGAACCAAGAGAAAGAAGGTTAGCTTCGTTCTTTTCCATTTGATTTTCTCCAAGTAACTCTCTCTTCTTCTTCTACTACTTTTTCTTCTACTTTTTCTTCTACTTCTTCTTCTTCTATCGGGTAACTTCGAAAATGGGCGACAAAGACGACAGACTTTAAAAAGTGGATAGAGTTATATTCCAAAAGAAAAAAAAAGGAACCAAAGAACGAGTAGACGAATCGACCATTAGTCTTTCTGACGTTTCAATCGACCACCAAAGACTCCCAACATCATGGTGTATCCCATCTACTATACCAACGACCTACCACTATACTATTTCTGTTATCGTTTCTTCGATGTATCCCATCGTTGATAAATATAAAGAAAAATAGTATCCTTAGATGAGATTGGTCAGAAAGATTACGTTATTGTAACCCATTCCCCCACCTTTTACCACCATATAATCGAACTTAAAAATAGTTATCTCAAGATAGAAACGAGTTGGAAAGGAAAAGATAGGAAAGAGAGAGAGAGAGAGAGAGAGAGAGAGAGAAAAGCAATAAGTTCTGGACGATAACTCGTAACAATTTCGAGAAACTTTGGTAAGTGGGCAGTTTTCATCGCGAAATTACTCGCATCAGTCCTCGTTGATGATAATTCACGGTTGTAAAAGGTCCCCAAAGAGAAATGTTAAACGTGTCTACTAACTCATGGAGAAAGATATTTTTATTCTCTGTGTGTTTCTCGTTTCCTAGACAGGACTATAGTTTAACAACCAACAATAGTGTTAACAGTATCCACTTTTTTTTTTATCTTGAAACATATTTTATTAAGACGTTTGACAATGCAAGTGTGGCTGCTTTAATTAAAAACTGTCCGAAGGGATGAAGAATTATTACATCGTATAATGACTCTTTCTTTCTTTCTTTCTTTCTTACACCATTTATCTATCTATCTATCTATCTATCTATCTATCTTTCTTTCTTTCTTTCTTCTCAAGAAAAGCTTTAGTAAGAAAATGAACAATTTGTCTATCTTTCTTTCTCGTTTATTTCACGTGATCGAATTTCTAAAAAAAAAAAAACGAAATTGATTATAATTGAACCGTTTATTTAGAAAGTGGTGGTATTATATCTACGTAATAATTCAATTATTTTCTATTAAAACGTAATAACGAATGAACACTAACCAAAATTACACACTTACAAATGTTTTACGTTATAATATCGCGTAAAATGGGAAGACAGAAATGTTAATGGAGTCAAAAATTAATTCTTCTCGTTCTGAGATATTATTTTTGTTTTGTTTTATTCGTTTTGAGTTTCTTTTAAAATGAAAATTGTGAGAACTAGATAGACGACGACGTTAAACACTTTGTGTTAATAGTCGCCTTTGGTCAAAGTACGATGATATTGCGAGAACCTTGTCGCCAAGTCGTCACCACATCAAGGATGATCCTAGCCGCAAGGGGTTTTCGTAACTTTAAACGTGTCCTTCTTGTCCCTTTCCTGCCCCTATCCTCCCCCTATTCCTCCCCAGATCCTCCCCCGATCCTCCCCCTTTTCCTTCTCCTTATCGTCAGCCATCTCGATCCTCTTCAACCTCCTCCTACTATTTTCTACCGAAAGCTTGTATGTGTTAATACATAAAACGGAAGTAATTTCCCCCATGTAGAAGAAAAGCCTTAGGCGAATTTCTAACTAGGCTCTCTTTTAATGAACTCGCACGTGGGAGGAGCTAGTTACTACAAACATGATCAAAAAATTTAAGAAAATGTAACTAATTTTAAATAGAATTTAAATCGTATCAAATACTTGTTCTATTTTAATAAATGTTCTACTTTTAAAAAGTAAAATGGGGATCAAATTGTTAACAGAGAAAAAAACAAAAAACAAAAGATTCTCTTAATGATTATTTTCTTAAATGATAATACAAATATTCAAATGAAATAATAAAATAATAATAATCTGATCGTCTTAACTATTCAAAATTATCGAATAATATTTTCATGGTTATCTGCAAAAAAAAAAAAAAAACGAAAGTAAGTTCAGTCGTAAAAAAGTTGACATTATACCGAAATATTCCTTACTACTTTTTACGTGCATACTTCCTATATTATAGATACTTTCTAAAAAAAAAAAAAAAGAAAAAAACCATATAGATAATTTGAAAACTTTCGGAAAGTATATATACATATATAATACACATACTACTAAAAATAAGTTTACTTGAAATACGATATTACATATCGTTGGATTAAATAAATTATCTTCAAGTCGTAGAACTGAATATTCGAAATGCAATATATAACAAATATATTCAAAGTGAATATATAACAAATAGAACAACAACAACAAAAAATACCATTACGTTACTGATACTTTATTTAAGTGAGTCGTTTAATTAACATATACGTTCTTCCCTCTCTCCCTTTTTTCCTTCCACCCCTTCAACTATCCCATCCCATCAAAATTCGTTCTCACGTTTATACCTATTGACGCGTATAGGAGTTTGTTTTAGGTCTCTGTTGGGTACCATTGGGCTTCAACGAGGAAAATTTACGTTTCAATTACGGTCGAACGACAAAGCTTTACAATATTCACATTTATAGAGAGAGATAGAGTGAGAGGGGGGATGGGGGTACGCGTTTTGGCACGATCGTTGCACGAATCCTTTTACATTATTATTCTATCGGTTATCCTGTAGTCGCTTATACACACGAACACATACACATACACACGTTATTTCTACTATTCTCATTCGTTGCTTATTCTGAAATGCACTACTGACGACATCGACTTTGTGTTCTATCGTAGTTTTCATCCATTCTCTCTCTCTCTCTCTCTCTCTTTCTCTGTGTATATTACGTGTGTATATGTGAGTGTGTATGTGTATCCGCTAATTACGAGCTCGAACTCAGTCCCTAATCAAATGACGTTCAGTTTGCCAAGTTCAAATTGGACGAACGTCAATTTTACCCAAACAAACGGCGTATCAAAAATTTGTACTGCTTCCCAAACCCCTTTCCACCCACCCCTCCCGTTATCCTATCCCACCCTGACACAAACGGATTTTAATCAAATTTGACGTATGAAAAAAAAGGAACAAGCAAAACAAATGCGACTGCGTAACTACGTTTTTTTTTTTAGTAAACCAGGGGGAGGGGATGGTATCGGATTCGAAAGGGTTTGTACCTTCGAAAAAAAAAAAACAAAAAGGAACATAAAAATATTCAACCTAATCGATACTCGGAAAACGTTTCACACGGATTCGCGTTTATTCACGGTTACGCGAGTTGAATTTTAAAGTACAATTTAAAGCCCCCAAATTTCATTCCTAATATATTAAAAGTATAAGGTAGGAGGGGGTACTATGATAAGAGGTGGGGGGGGAAAGGGTCGTGGGGAGAGAAAAACCAATCTCGCGATCATTGCTCGAATATTTATATAAAATATTTCAAATAAATTCATGTCTTTTTTTTTATACTGAAATAACAATACACATCGATATAAATCATATATATATATATATATATATATATATACACACACACACATATTTGTCTTAATATATTCGTGGACATTTGAAAAAGATGCGGACGACTAGTAACGATGAGGGAATAATTATGAAAAAAATAATGAATAAAACATCATTGCGCGTTTTTGTTTGTTCGTCTCTCTGCACCGTAATAATTCGATCGAATATTTATTCGTACGGAATAGAGAGTTAAATATTATTTGCCATTCTAATTCATTATCCCGCCATTCAAATTGTTCTCCTCTCGCGTTGAATTTAACAGCTGCGAGTTTATAAAAAAAAAAAAAAAAAAAAAGTAAAC
>NW_014569846.1:145904-149848 GCF_001313835.1 Polistes canadensis
AAAAAAAAAAAAAAAAATGAAAAAAAAGGCAAGTAAACGCATTCGACGATAAATCAACTAGTGCGTGTATGTTTTTATGGACTAGGGGAGGGTGGAAGAAGAGGAGGAATAGGAGAAAAAGATGCAGTAAAAAAATATAAAAAGAAAAATATTTTTACTTGAATTGTCGCAAGATATACAACTTGACGATCATTCGAATAAATGGGATTCGCATTGCACGTTAGTAAAGGCAAATGCTATTTTTCTTCTTTTTTCTTTCTTTCATACTGACAAGAATATTGTATTTTTATGAAGAGAATAGAGAAGAGAAAGAAGAGACATTTTCCATCTATCTTGACCACCATTTGTACAACGATTTGTATTGACTATCATTATAATGGGAAAGGATCTTCTAGTATGTATCAAAACTGTATACCGACTTTCATTATTTCTCGTAAAACTTTGCACGTGTTTTTAGGAAAAAGGTTGTATTCGGTATTTTAAAATTGGAACGCGTACCATCTCAAATATTTTCATATCTTTTCTATCTATTTCGCTCTTTTCTTATTATTCAATTAATATAAAAAAATATACAACTAATTTTGTTGTCTGTAATGGGAAAATTATGAGAATTCTGTATGAAAATTTAATTAATATTCGTAAGAGAAAAATACAAAGAAAAAAAAAAAGAAGAAAAATTAGGAAAAAAATGTCTACAATTTATTCCAACTAAAATAATCTGTAAACGCGAGCTTGTGAACTATGTTAAAATTAGAATAGAATGGAAAGGAAATAATAAGAGAGAGAGGGAAAAGGAATAGGAGAAGAGAAGTAGAATGAGAAAATGGAATAATAGAAGAAGCAAAGATATTTAGTAGCCACTTATCTCTCACAGAAGGATTTATTAAATGTTCTCCCATTTCTCGAATAATTCAAGGATAAGTATCTGAAAGGACTAGACTATGCTAACTGTAATAGACATAAAGGATAATGCAACGATTAAGGAAAAGAAAATTTATTTATCAATAAATTACACCTATCGAAAATCATTAAGTTATACGTTTTTTTTTGTTTTCTTCTTATTTTATTAATAATTACATTTTATTTTCCACGTATTTGTAAATTGACGAATGAAAATCATGAAAAATTTCTTAAAACATCTTCTATCTTGTACTTGATAAAATTAATTATGTAAAAAATGTTTCCCGAAAAAGATAATTATCTACGTACACGAAACGCATTTATCGTAATGGTTGTTTTAAAAGAAAGGATTAGTTAAAACTAGCTTTAATGAAACGGAAACTGTATTATGCGTTTTCTGTATGAAAGGAAAAGAGATGAGGAGAAGAGACACAAAAAAATTGTAAGAGCAAGAAGGAATGGACCGTTTTCAACGTGTTCTGTTATGTATGCAGATAGGTATAACACGGTATTAAAGTATATTGAAGCTATTATGTTAATTAAATGTTACTATCCTACTCTTTCCTGTTAACTCTGTTATACATAAATATACATTATTATTTTTCCTACCTTTTTCATATATATTAATATTTATATAATTATCTTTTAAATCTCCTACTGTATATGTGTGTGTGTAAAGATCCATTTGTTTTTAAAATAACATAAAAATAAAAATAAAATATATTGAAAAACAATTTATATTGATATTAATGAAAATTACTATTATTATTATAAGTAAAAAAAGAGAAAAATGGGGAAAAAAAAGTAGGTCAGTGCATTAAATGACGGTGCATTAAACCTTTTATGCAAATTCCGAACATTGATATCGATAAAAAAAGGAACGAGACTTATATGAAAAAAAAAATAAATAAAAAAAGGAATGAAAAGTGATTTCCAATCTTTCCACCATCATCGTTCCAACCAAGCAAACCTTTTCTTTCTACTTTCCTTAGTAATCGTAGAAGCACTTTGTTTATCCTTGGGATGACGGAATGATCGATATCTCGATAGGTCAGATATTACAAACGATGTTTCGAACAATATGTAGACTTTTAAAACGAACTGCAAGTAAGTGCATAAAACGAATATACATTTTTCTTTTAAAGTATCAATAATAGTAACAATAATAATAATAATAGTAATAGTAGTATCATAATGTTCTTCATATGTATTTACGAACGAGTGCATTTAACCAATGACAACTATCTCTCTCTCGTAAAATTTTATTACCTAATAAAAATAATGATATTTTTTCAATTTTCCAGTACCATAGATACAACTAACCATTATAACAACCACCACCGGTGTTCATATTGATTGTTTGAACTCGTTCAAAGATTTTCCAATATCTTGTCAAAAGCAATTATGATTCTTACCTACGTAGTCTCTCTCTCTCTCTCTCTTCTCTTTTGATTCGATCAGTATGTCATGAAAGACACCTTTTAGATGACCCCCCTCCTTCTCCCCATACTCCCACAAGAAAAAAAAACACATTGAAATTAGGTCAGGCGAACATCAAAGCTTACATTAAAGACTAAACAATGATTTACCATGACCTCCTTAAAGTAAAAGCTATGGTTAGAGAGAGTAAGAGAATGTTCTGATAATACACATAAACCGTTTTATCATTATCAAATGTTAATTAAATAAACTAACATTTCTTTACAATTATTTCATGCAATTGTATTATTTACACGAAATGAATTCTACAAAAAATCGTTTAACACGTTAATGCAACGATCAATTAATATTCTCATTAACAAATTCTAACAGAATAACAATGATAGGAGATAAGATAAGATAAGATAAGATAAGATAAGATGAAAAAAAGGAAAAATTATATAAGAAAAAAAAAAAAAAGATTAGATTCCAACCAAAGAAATAGAAAAAATAATATAATAATAATATACATCTAGATATTCTATTTCTTTATAAATAATATAATATATATATTTATAATATTTATAATAAAATAATATAATAATAATATATATCTAGATAATTATATATTATATATATTCTTATGGTATATCTCGTACGACACGTAGTGATGGTGGTAGTGGTGGTGGTGATCCATAGGACTTCAATATCGATGATTTGATGATATAACATTTGCGATATACACGTTTTGCGACCTGGATTCACAAAGGAAGAAACGAAAGTAGGTAACAAAGGGGTGGCTAAAGTAAGAAGAGGGATGGATGGCAAAGGGATGGAAGGCAGAAAACCGCGCCAGAGGCAAAACGAAAACGACCAACTATTTCTTTCTCTCTCTCTCTCTCTCTTTTCAAGAAGAGCTTGGAATAAAATTCCGAAAGAAATGGGCAACATGGATCTTTTCTTTATCTATCTATCTCTTTCTTTCTCTCTTTCGTTTAGTTTCTTTTTACTTTACTTTACTTTACTTTACTTCACTTTTCTTTTCTTTTCTTTTAGACTTTTTTTTATACAGGTATAAGTATTACAGTTATGTGTACGTACACGAACACATGAAGATAGGAATGATTTCTCTCTCACCATAGCTAAATATTAGTTAATTCGAGATTTATAGCTAACTAATCTCTTGTAAAGATCTTCTAAGCTTCCTTCCCACCTTTCCTTTTGCAGTACGTGTTTTGGACCAATGCCAAAACTTGGATCTATCACCTCGTAAATCATAATGACACTCGTTTTAGGAATTAACTACGTTATCGTTAAATTATGTATTAACCTTTAAGACATTGCAAGTCATTTTCTCATTTGATTGACTAACTATTTATCTCATTCTATTTTTAATAATATAATTATCATAATATATTATTATTATGCTCTTTTTAAAATGAAGAAAATAAAAAAAAAGAAGATATTCTTCATAGAAATTATTCACGTTGTGTTCCTTGAAAATATTATTAATTATTATCAACTATTTCAAATTATTTCAAAGAGAAGAATAAAATTAATTATAATTGTTTTATATATATATTGAGAAACAATGAATATATTATATATTATATACATTAATATAT
>NW_014569846.1:149985-157148 GCF_001313835.1 Polistes canadensis
AGCGATATCATATGTAATATAATATATATATATATATATATAGGATGAACATTTTTTTCAATTTTTTTAAATGATTTATTATAATAATAAAATAAAAAGGGTATAACAAAATGACGTTATCTATCACCAACGAGATTTGCAGTAGCAGCACTAGTAGCCCTTTTTCTATCATAATTCTGAATAAATCGGAAATGATACTTTTTCTATCTTTTTATCACGACATACTACGAGAAAGAGAGCGAGAAAAAAAGTAGTAAAAAAAAGAACGAGCTTACGAAGAGAGATAATACGACGACTACGAATTCTTTGCGGGTTACTTCCGGTTCTCGTGGAACTGAAGAGAACGTTCTAAAAAATAATTTATTAGGGTACACACGACGTGTCCCTACAGATTCACAAACTATAATAGGAACTTCATTAACGTGCACGTGGTTAGATCGCGGAACGAGAAAAAGTATAATTTGTGTGTATGTGTGTACGTGAAAGGGAAAGAAAGAAAGAAAGAAAGAAAGATGGAAAGAGAGAGAAATAGAGAGAAGGGATAGAGGATTGAGAGATTGTAGGACAAAATCTCTGCTAATTATGCAAATGCTTTCAAGCACGCGCTCGCATGCATACCATTTGAATTTTACGTGATGTTAGTACCTGAGTGTTCGTACGTGAGACGTGTGATCTGGTCATTCCCACGTATATTCTACGATGGAATCTGACAAGAGGACGGATGGACAAAAAAATACGACGAAGTAGACAAATAAAAGAAAGTAGAATAGAAAATGGGTTTGAACACAAAACGAGTGAAATAGATAGAAAAGGATAGGTAGATAAATAGATACGAAGGGACCTCCTGGTAGTTACCCTTTCCTTTAAACTTTTGACCAAATGTTCTGAGAATTTTTCCCATTCCAATTCCAATTCCCTTTTTCTTTCCTTTTCGTCGAAGGACAGACAGTTCGTGACTGGCCGATATCCTTTTTTTAGTCCTTCGATTTCACGCGCCATCGAATAAAAGGATAGAAAAGGGATTGCTCGACGTGTCTTCTTCTCACTCCTCGTCCAACACTTATTATTACCTTGGTAAGTTCAATTCCGAAATAATAGAACAAAGTGAATGGTCACCGAATAATTCTATCGAGTCAATTAAAAACTTCTACCCTCTTCTTCTTTTTCTTTTATTTTTCCTTCGTATCTAATTCTTTTTTAACGTTTGAAAAATAAAGGAAAAGAATTTGGAAGAAAAAAAAAAGAAACAAAAATGAATTATTGTCAATTTAAAAAGTAGACATTGAAAATTTTTTAATTCTCTTTTAAACGAAGTAACTTTCAAATATATATATCGATTGATAAATAATACGAAAACGTTTGAAAAATAAAGGAAAAGAATTTGGAAGAAAAAAAGAAGAAACAAAAATGAATTATTGTCAATTTAAAAAGTAGACATTGAAAATTTTTTAATTCTCTTTTAAACGAAGTAACTTTCGATTGATAAATAATACCAAAACAATTTGATTTTTTGGACAATTTGACATTTGATGGACAATTGTTTTTGTTCCTCCAACTATTACAATAATATATATATATATATTTTTTTAAACTGTACAACAGAAATAAAGATAATAATAAAAGGATTGTGTGTATATAGAAAAAATCAAAAAGGAAAGGAAAGGAAAAAGATAGTTGAAAAAGGTTTTTTAGCCGACGTGTTCCAGAGGATACAACCGATGTTACCTAGAGAGTAGTACTGCATTCTCAACATTTTGCTTTTCTTTCTTTTTATCTACCCTTTTCCTCACTCTTACTCACTTTACAAGAGAAAACGTAATATGCTTTGTGGATTCACCGAGCTGACCCGGCTAGCAGTTTCTTAATTTCGTTTTCGCCCTCTACCCCACCCCATCCACCCCCCTCAACCCATTCCTTACTCTTCCTGAATCTCATAATGGAGTTCTTTTCCTCTTTCTCTTTCTCTTTCTCTTTTGCGTTATGATTCGTATCTTTTTTATATATCACTTTTTTTCTTTTTATCTTTTTTCGTTTACTTGAAACAAAAAGTTAAAAAAGAAGAAAAAAAAAAAAAAAAGGGATAAAATCTAAGAGACATAAAATTCTATATAAAGCACCACCACCAGACAGATTTATTTTTATTTTCTTCATCTTTTTCTTCATCTTCTTCTTCTTCTTTTAAAAAGATAAAATATAATTTAAGATTATATTAAAGAAATGTGTTCGATTAAAAAGATGGAAACATTTTGCTCGTTTAATATTAATTAATATTATTTAACACATTTTCAAAACGTAAGATAGTAACTCATGGACTATTTCCTTTGGGAAATACCATCGGAGATAGCTTCTCTATAGCTTTGTGAGAAAACTACTATATAATACATACTTACATACTAATATATATATTATATGTATATGTATATATAAGGATATTTCTACCTATAGGAAACGTGACTTTCGCAAATTAGGAAAATCATGGTTTACTCTTAATCGTTTAGTAAATGGTAAACTTACAACACCCCTTATCTAATTGAATTTTCATAAATGCTAGGGCAAATACATTTTTGAAAGCTTTTACGTATAAACGTCTATTATTTGAGAACAAAAAAAACCAAAAAGAAAATAAGAAACAGAATGCAAAAAGTACAAAAATAAAAGAGAAGGAAGAAATTAAAATAGAAAAAAAAAAAAAATAACAAGAAGAAGAAGAAGAAAAAACAATTAAGTTTAACGCATACGTAGCAGAATAATAGGATAACGAAAAGCTATTACAAGTTTTCTTTCTCTCTCTCTCTCTTTCTAGCATAAGCGAAAATTCTTTGGGGTACACGAAATTGCTAAGAAAATTTTGCAACAAGATACTGGAAACTATGGGGGTGGGTGGGAAAGTTGGGGGAGGAAGCCTAACAAAAATCTCAGTGATTCAGCATCCGTTTTTGTTTCATACTATCGTGAAAAAGTTTTATATCTATCTATCTATCTCTTTCTATAAACCCCACCCACGCCCACACCCAACCCCCTTTTTGTCTTTTCCTTTGCCCGCATGGTACGCTTCATTCTTTGTCTGGTTCTCAAAGCAAATTCTGTAAATTGGCCGACCCTCGTTGTCGTCGGTTGTTGAGTAGGGGATGGGGTAGGTTAAGGGGTGTGTATGCGTTTGTGTGTGTATGTGCATGTACTACGCGATGTATTCCAACAACTAATTTCAACTTTTATCTCATTTCTCTTTCTATTCTTTACTTTCTTCATTGACTTTATCTTCGCGTTATTACATTCTTCCTCCTACTCTTCTTAAACCCCAAAACCACCCAATTTCTCGTCATATTTCTCTCTCTCTTTCTCTCCCTCCTAAATTCTTCTCTATTATTTTTCTTTATACGACAAAATTTGATTCGGTTAAATATAATATAAGTATTGTATATAAATATTTTCCCTTCGTTTCTCATCTTCGATAAGTTTCCCATAATTTTTGTTCTCTCTCTCTCTCTTTACAATAAAATAATAATAATAATAATAATAATAATAATAATGTAAAACAAAGAAAAAAATATAATAAAATGTTCAAACACGTCACAGTTGACAAATTGTTTCATATCAATTATACATATAAAATTTTTGTATGACGTTTGTATTTCTTCTTTTTGTCCTAGCCAAGTGGAACGTTAAAATGGTATAACATTTTAATCGTTAAAAATCCTATTTTGTAATAAATGATAATATAACGATATTCGACGTGTGAAAGGATTCTTCAAATATAAAATAAAAATTATTCGACATCGCGCGATAACAAAACGACAACAATTACCACACGTTCAAGTTTCATTCAATCGACTATTAAACAGTGATTCGAATGAAATTAAAAAAAGAAAACAAAAAAGAATGAGCAACAATTTCTTTGGAAATATATATATATATATTGTAATCACCGATAAAATATCTGAGATTAAAATATATTTGAAATATATATTACATTACTATAAATAATTAAAAATAATAATTATTATTATTAAATGTAACAATAATCATAATATATCGGCTTATAATGTGTTACAAGGTTTATAAACCCGAAAAGATAATAATAAATATAAATAACAAATGATCCATAAACACGTGGGTGGTCAATCTCACACACTCACACACTCACACACTTCACGAGGTAGAAATAATCGTATAGCAGAGAGTTCAAAACGTATCGTACCGATGATGATCGATATACATATACCATATCACTCTCTTCTACGTGCTTATTAATAAATCATGCTCATCGAACCAGCCAGCCAGCCAACCAACCAACCAACCAACCAACCAACCAACCAACCAACCAACCAACGACGAAATGTCACGTCAAACGACACGACGATCGCTAAATTAACGGCTAATAATTAGTTCATAGGCGTTGACGATTAACGCTCGATTCGAAAAGTTATCTGCCGAAACGATAACCCATCGATGTCACATAGATAGATAGAAAATTCACGAGAACGTACACGTGTAATTTTAACGTGTATACCATATACACGTATGTATAGGTAGGTAGGTAGGAAAGTATGTGTGTGTGTGTGTGTGTGTGATCACTCAACCAAATAATTATCACTTCGATTGTATAATCGAGCATAAGCTATGAGATGTATCTATAGAAAATATGATTACAGATAATAAAGATCGAAAGATAAAATTCAAATACATTTTACCGTAACAATTAAATTCGAACACATTGTAAGAGAACAATTAATTCGATTAATTTATATACGAATACTACTACTACTACTACGGCAAATCATCGTTAAACCGCTTAATCTGTTTTTACCTTGTAAGGAAAAAAAAAAAAAAACATGCATCGTTAACCAACAAATTGTAATTATGAAATAAAATCGATCGTTTTTATACGTTAGACATTTGTTTTAAAATCGTGCAATGTGATATTATTAAATTACCGATAATAATACTTTTTATTTTTCTCCGATATTCTACGTTAATGCACGTTTTCAGTGGGAGAGGAGGAGGGAAGGAGTTGCAATGATTCCACAGGTGTGGAATTTATTAAATTTCTTCGTTTATAGAAATATATATATTTGATTGTTTTTTTTTGAGAGAGATACCAATTAAAAATAATATTTAACAAAAAAAAAATATTCACGTCAAAGGGAGATAAGATATTACGATGCCATGTGTTTCGAACTTTAAACAATATTTCACTTTTCAACTCTATCAAGTCGGGGTTCTATTTTTTTTTTCTTTTTCTTTTTTTTTTTTTTTTTATTCGTCAACACGTCGACAAAGATCGGAGAGATGGCCGGTAAATTTGAATGCACGCGATTGATAACATGCAAATATAATTCCATCTATCTCTATCTCTCTCATTCGTTTGCCTCTTCTTCTCTATCCAATCTCTATATATAGTATCAGTGATAATTTGTTGAGAAATATAAAAAAAAATAAACAACAACAAAAAACAAGTTGTATCTATAGGAACAAACGATCGATCGATCAAAAGTTAATTAATATTTTATTCATTATTTTCTATACTTTGTATTTTTTTTTTTTTTTTTTTTTTTAATATAACATTAAAAAATTTAATATTATTATAATTTCAGTCGATTGGATGAAATTAAATTACGAAACGTGAAAATTTGTTTGAAAAATTTTAAGTGTTATATATAAATAACAATAAGAGACAAATTTATACGAAAATTTTATTCTTATATAGAAAAATGTGTAAGCATATACATATATATATACCTATGTAGAAATAAAAAGAAAACCAAGTCTCTTCTCAACGACAAAAAAAAAAAATGTAAAAAGAGAGAGAGAGAAGAATATGTAGGAAAAGCAGGGAAAATAGAAATAGAAAAAAAAAACACACACACACACACACGGAAACGAATTCGGAAGTCGGAACGACGAATTTAAATGGTTTCGTTCGGAGTTCTTTTTTAAAAAGGAAGACGGTATAGAAAGAGAGAAACACCGAAATCAAAGTAAGAGAGAGAGAGAGAGAGAAAAAAAGGGGGAGATAAAGAAAAAGTGATACAAAAGAATTCTATCGATAGTACGATTATAGCAGTTGTCAATGGCACACGTCAATTTCACGAATCTTCCCTTCCCCCTTCCTCCTCCACCTCCACCTCCTCCACCTCCACCTCCACCCTTCACCCATCATCCTGATCCGCTACACGTGAGCTGAACGTTGATTCATCTGACAGAGAAAGAGATAACAGAAGTAAAGTTTAAAAGAGAGAAAAGAAAATGGAAGAGAATGATGAGAATGAGAAGTAGGGGGAGGAGTAGGAGGAAAAGAAGGAGGAGTAGGGAGGAGGAAAGTTTACGCGCGAACAGATACGCAGATTGGACGTGCTTTCAAATTCGAAAGAAAGACGATCCATCCAAACAATAGGTAAATGCACTTCCGTGAAGTGAGGAATACTAAACCATTGGCAAGCAATGCGACTAGATGAATCGTTTGGGGTGTGGGTGAGGGGCTGTCGTCGGTTTGACTGTGTGTACCAAAAAGAGACACTGAAAGAATGCAAGTAGGAAGAAAGAGAAATAATAGAAAGAAAGGGGAAAGAAAAAACAAATAGAAAAGCTCGAAAACGAGAGAACACTACTATGGGTGGTTTTGGTTGGAAACTTTTCTATCCCGAAAGGAACACCGGATAACATGGTTGCGAATGGAAAAAGGAATTTAACGTTCCAAGAATTTTTCTATATGGTTATACTATCTTGATGATGCCTGCTGCTGCTAGTGCTGTTGCATATTAGAAAATCGGATCGATTATGCATGTTGCTTGTATGCCCCTCGTGCTACGGATAAGATAAAATGAAATAAAAAAAGAAAATGAATGTAAGAAGAAAGATCTAAAGTAAGATTGGTTTTTTCATATTTTGTTTATCATATAAACCTCGTATAACTTATAATATAAAAATGAAAATATATAATATATATAATTAATAATCAATATTCTTGTCCCAACAGTATATTAATATATATGAGTTTCAAAGGGAAAATTGAAGACAGTTAATAAATTTTGATGAACAAATTTATTTGATCTTGTTGAACGTTTCGTCCCTTACTGGGGACTTCCTCAGCAACTCGATCACCTAGTTCACGCGTCAATACATATTACTTTAGAGTCATACATTATAATAAATTAATTAATCCT
>NW_014569846.1:159653-168409 GCF_001313835.1 Polistes canadensis
AATAAAATATGAATTCTTTAATTAGATCTTTCATTATATATATATATATATATAAAAAGAAGAAATAATACAGAAAAAAATCAGCATTAAAAGAAAAAAGAAAGAGAGAGAAAGAATACATTTCACTATAGATAAAAGAAAACTACTATCAAGGAACATGAGTATTTGTATCGTTGAAAACAATAAGCCAAATGTAAATGAACGGTGGAGTAAGTAACTAAGGGAAGAAAAAGAGAAATAAGGGATAAAATAGGAGAAAGAAAAAGGAAGACAGTAACGGAGACGGTGAATCAATGAAGGAAAGAAGCTTTTAATAGCTCGACTCGACTTTTAAGACGGTAGCTGTACGGTTTACTACAGAAATTAATTATGCAAGCATGCTTCTTTTCCTCTCTCTGGTGGTTACCATGGGCCAAGGTCTTACTACTACGTGCGCACTTCTTTTAACTACTACTACTATTACTTCAACTCGACTCTTTTACTAAACACTTATCAACTAACTACTTTTCTAGTTACCAATACCATTATATTTTTCTACTATTCATTATTCTACTCGAATAGAAATACCACTAGAATAAAAAGAAGAAGAAGAAAAAAGATACTTATGCTTAACTATTTTAGTAACCGATCTGTTACGTAAAAGATAAACACTAGTATCTATTACTGGAATTACATAACACGTTACATCTACATATCGGACACATGATGCTAAAGCATGTGTATACTTAAAGAATTACATTTACATATATACAATGTGTCTGACTCAAAATACATAAATATGATGAAAACAACTGTGTATATATATATATATTAAATTCTAATCTTTAAAAAGAGAATATTTGACGAATATTTTAAACTGGAAACACTGTAAAATAAAATAAAATAAAATGATAAAAAATATATGATATAGCACTTGCGTTGGTGCTTATACGCATTTGAAATTTGGACATTCTTTCTATCTCTCTCTCTCTCTTTTTATTTTTTTCTTTTTTTCACGAGTATAGAAGCGGAAGCTCGTTTCATCGCATTGCCTGGTTGGTGTGTTCACCTTCGGTGTCCAAATAAAGAGTGAACACGTACGACACGTTCGTGGCACGTACCACCGGCCGCAAAAATTTCTCTCGGTTCTTTTCTATCTTTATCTTTTCCTAGTCACTTTTCGTCCTATCTATCTATCTATCCATCCTTTTTCGTTTGAAGCTTGCCAGGTTGGTTGCTTGCTTCCTTACCTTACCACCTTCCATCTCTTTTCGTTTTTGCATTTGAAACGCACGAGAGGGAGGGAGGAAGCATCGAGGGGGAGGCATGGGGGTTTCTACAACTCCCATCGAGAAAAGAAAGAGGCCATCGTTCGTTCCTGCACGTCAGTTCAACCAACCGTACGATTTATGGAGATGGCGCCAAGTTTTTCAAGCAAACTCAACCAATCACAATTTCTTACGTCTTAGAGATATCTAGCCAATTATAATAGGAATTTACGAGCAGCCGCCCAATTCTTTTTTCTTTTCTTTTTCTTTTCTTTCTTTTAAAGTATTATCGATAAAGTGCCATCTTCGAAAGAAAAGATATTCCTCTCTTGCAAAATTGATCACACCCACATACAAACACACAGAGAGAAAGAGAGACATACACATTTTCATATAGATATACAAACACACTATCATCTAACATACCTCTCCATTTTTCAACCATATTTTACCTACTCTTAGTACACTTTCTTTCTATCTATCTATCTATCTATCTATCTATCTCTCTATTTCTATTCGTTTTTTATGTTTTTTTGTTTTTGCAGAGACAGCAGCAGTAGGACAGATTTACGATGGTAATTACGTGGCTCTCTTCGTAGCTATTTGTCGCTTCCACGAACCGTAAGAGAGGACCCAAAACTCCTCACCCTTATTCTTTCCTCTCTTAATCTCTCTCTAAACTCGCATGGGACTAGTTCGTATTCGACTAACTTTTACTCGACTCCTTTTTCCACCTTGTTCCTACGTACCAACAAAGTTTGAGAGAATGAAAGATAGGAATGGAAATAAATAAAAGTGTGTTGGGTAAGAAAACTATCTTCTAAGAAGTATCTTTATTCTTTCAATTCGAGATAAAATAATAAAAAATCGTCGTTTATGCAAAATAACGAAAGCAAAGCAAGTAATCGATTTTACGAATAAATCGTGGAAGATAATTTCATCGTAAAACGGATAGATAACGATGTTTCTACCTCGTTGACTCCTACACGCATCCCTCTTACGTAAAGTTTCAAGATGAACAAATAAGAGAGAGAGATATATATATATAGAGAGAGAGAGAGAAAGATATGCGGGTTTAACATAATTAAGGGAATAATTATCCTAATTGTCGTAAGGTTTTGGTACGTTCTTGGCAGGCTGACGAACCGTACTGTTAGATGATGATGATGATGATGATTACCTCTTCAGAAACCTAAATCTCGATCTATCCTATCGTATAATCTTTCTCTATTTCTCTCTCTCGTTATCTTCTATTTTCGTATTATTTTAGAAACATTATATATCGCGAAAAAAAGAAATATATTAAAAATAATAATGACTGACGCAATATTATTTTCTAAAAGATAATATAAAATATTGGAATATTAAAATATAGGTATTATATGAAAAAAATGTATTATGCACAAATATGCGAGTAGGGAGATTAAAATTTTGTACTTTTTTTTTTATCATTTAATAATTTTTACTTTACGCGTATAGAAAAAAATGTTCCAACATAATTTATAATTATAACACAAACTTATAAACATTTTATATATAATTAAGAAGAAAATATAAATTATATTAATATAATAATAACGGCAAAGACAAAGTTATATCTTATTAAGTAATACCAGTAAAATATAACTTACACTTTTAGCAAACATTAACTTTCAAGATATGAAACTAACCGTGATACATTTCTGACGTAAAATGACTTAGAAGTTTCTTTCCTGACGTTATACAGAGGATTAAGAGTTCGTATTTATTCTCTAACAAGATTCATTAGCTATGAAACGTATACAGTTAATTAAAATTAAAATAAAAATAACAAAAAACGATATATATATATATATAAGACGCGCGTCTCTCTCTGGTGAAATTTCAAAAGTAAATTTTATCCGTGAAATATAAACGACTCGCGCGCGTGAGAGAGAGAGAGAGAGAGAGAGAGAGAGAGAGAGAGAAGAAAATTTAAATTCGATATCTCGACTTACTTTGTCGCATAAAATAGAGAGACGTAGTAGAAACTTTTTATGGAAAGAAAAATGCTATTCTTTCGATTGTATCTCTATAACAGCATAACGTGACTATGACAGTGTAACGACATAAATAAACGATGCTAGAACAATACTGGTATATGTTACAAAAAAAAGAAAAAAAAAAAGAAAAAAAAGAAAAATGATTGGCACTACGGAAAATATTATATTTTTCTGATATCGCATGAATTTTTTTCTTACACCTATCAATAATTGCATAAATATATTATATTAGCGTTTTTTCTTATATACAAACTGTTAGAAATTTTTATTGCAAAATAGCTCGTGAAATAATAGTTACTATTTTTAAAGAAAAACGTATAAAGTAATTAATTTGTATGAAATATTTCGAAAATTTAACGTAGGAATGTTCTTTGCGAGTTTGTGAAAATACCGTAACAGTAACAGCAACCGTATTATATTATATTTTAACATTAAACGCATCCACAATTGATTTTCTATTTGAAATTGTAATGTTAACATTAAGATGTTATTCATTTCTTTTATCTGTAACATTTAATTCATTTATTATATTATACTAAAATCCAAAATGTATTATTAGCTGTATTCAATTGCAATCAAATGTAACTTTAATTAAACATCGGTCATTTGATTAGTTATAGATATAAATAAATACGCATATAGATAAATTATTGATAGGTTTAAATTTGCAATGAAATATAATATTAATTAAACATCGGTCATTTGATTAGTTTATGATAAGAAAAAGAAAAATTCTATGTAAATTGTTGATAAGTTTTCAGTGTTAAAACAAATAGTTATTCTAATCTCAGGACATTAAACGATACGTTTTATCCAATTGCATCACACGTTGGATATCGAACATTACAAATTATATTGAGAAACATTTAAACAATTGTTCAAACAACGTTTCAAAGAACAAACCCAATAGATTTAGAAACGTTGTTACTTGTAAATGCATACAAATACATAATAATATCGTATATCGATTTTCTCTTCGTCAATTTTCTTCATTCGTCGGAAAAAATGTATACGCGCTTTTTTTTTTTTTTTTCTTTTTTTTTTTTTTCTATCTTTTTTATTTTCTTTTCAACGGTTCTAACATAAACCCCGATATCGTTAGGTACTAAAAGAAGCTTCGCAAAGATTTTCGTCTCGTTCTAAGCTAAAGAAAGAATCACAACGTTGACATAGATGTTGACGACAACGACGATGACGAAGAAAACGAAGAAGAAAACTAAAAAGAAAAATAAAAAGAAAAAGTTAAAGTAAAAGAAGAAGTAGACGGCGACGATTTGTACTTCTTCAATAGCAGGAAAAAGTATACAACGTTGAAATGGTACGACATTTTTACGGTTCAACAAGAAAAAGAAAAGTCATCGAAAAAAAAAAAATAAAAACCCGTTGGAAATCATAATGCAGTTTATCACAAACACGATTGATGATTTTTCATTTGAGATCATTATGTTAACACGTTTTCAAAAAGAAGAAGATTAAGATGCATTTTCTTAGTTCTACTATAGAGGAATAAATAAAATCAATTTTCTCCGACTAGTTTTCCACGAGATTTGAGAGAAATGTCATCCGACATACGTATGCACAATGCATACTAACCAATACAAACAAACACACATATTATATGATGCAGAGAAATTCATCCAATACTCGTTTGAGAAAAGTCGATCTCGCTTGTGTAACTACAACGATCGTAGAAGCCTTTGTTCGATCAAAAAGCATCTTCTTCCTGCTGCTGCTGCTTTTTTATAGAAAAGCAACTCGTTGTAAGCGACGATATTTTCCATCAACGTTTGTTTACGATCCCTCTCCTTTTACGTATGTATATGTAATACGTTCCTTGTGCATCATCTTCTACTAGCGTTTCATTGTTTTCCTTTTCCGATCGAACGAAAGCACGGACTAATAAAAAAAAATAAGCTTCTTTTTATGGCTTCACCCCACTCCCACCCCCCAAACCCATACTAATTCCTTTTTCTATAATATAAAAGAACGGATAGGACAAACGAAGCAAACAAAATAATTGGAACAATATTTTACAATCGATAATAATTCTCAATTGTCTAGTATATATTATTTAGTCATTTGTCGTCACGTGCATTTTTATACTTCATTCTCAACCTAACCGCCCTTTTTTTAATTTCTTTTCCACATCGTACGCGAACTCATTCATAAGAAATAAAAACGGAAGTTGACGTTTTAAATGCAGACATACATTGTTTATATATATACTTTTAAAACAATATTTAACATTATTTGACGTACTGCTTGTCGATAGAAAAATAAAACAACAACCCGAACGGAATTTTTAAAACGTCACTTTAAATTCCAAATAAATGTTTATCGCAGGATTTTAACGATAAGAGAGAAAATAATATGAGAAAAATGAACGAACCAATCGATGATCCTATGAAAAATGACATTCGATACAATTTCAATCCTTTCTCGATACAAGTTTTTTGTAGTATTAATACAAAAAAATAAATATAATCTACGAGCATCTTTGAAGTCGAATAAAAACTATCCGTATATATATATATATATAATAAAAATCTGTATTGAGAGAAAAAATATTGAATGATTAAGAAAAAAAAAGGCTTACCCAAGTTATCTGTTAGGACGAGTGTTGGTCCATGCAGGAGGAAGAGTAACAACAACAACGTGGTGGTCAGCATGACGGTGAATAAAGACATGTGACGATGTAAAACTAGTATATATATATGTGTATATATATATATATATATTTAACAACCCTTCTCGTCCACCTCTAACGACTAATTACCCTTCGAGATAGGGTCACTCGAGAGTAGCAGTCAGGCGCGAGAAGGTACAGGGTAATCGGTTAACCTCGAATGAATCCGCGCACCAGCAACAGCAGCAGCATCAGTACCACTCCCATTTCGATTTATCTCTCTTCCAACCTTTGATTATATTACGAAATCTTTCTCGTTGAAATGAAATTTTGTAATAATCAACGTCGTTTATGATATTTTATAAACGCGAAATAATCCTTCTACTTTAATATAATAATAATAATGACATGAAGAGAGAAGTGTTGAATAAAATAAAAAAAAAAGGACACACACGAACGCACGCACGCACGCACAGACACTTAACAAAAGTGACGAAAGATGCAAGCTTAGATTTTAATATGTTTATATATATATTATAGTAAATATAAACACTCTGTATGTGTTATATATATTCCTTCTTTTGATATTAATCCTTCCTAATGCATTAGTATAGGGATTTTTATTGAATCACAATCACAGATAATCGATGATGATCGTGTCACCGAAATCACTGCTGTCTCCGTTATTATACTTTTCCAACGTCATCGTGCAACACACTACTATCGTTGTTTTTTCTTATTTTTTTTTTTTTTTCTAAATAAACACCCACGTACGTGTATAAACCAACAAACCAACCCCCAATAACTGCAACAATAACAATCAACTATAAAATGCACTGAACACGTAGGTCCAAGTTTTTTCGCGACCGCGATTATTTGATCCGATATTTATTTCTTTTTTTTTTATTGATCGATCGTTCTCCTCTTTTTACTTTGATCACACTAGTAACTTTTTTCTTTTCTCTCTCTAATCTTTCTTGCAAGCGGGTAAGCTCTTCTCGTCGTTCGAAGAATACGAAGCTCTCTCTCTCTCTCTCTCTCTCTCTTATTCTCTCTTTTTCTCTCTCTCTTTATCTCACTCTGAGGATTTGTTCACGTTGTTCTTCGACTCCCCGGTCACGTGGTTTTCCTACTTTTTTTTTCTTCTTCCTCTTCCTCTTCTATTCCCTCCCCAAACTCCTCTTTGCCGTCCCCTCACCGTGAAAAACTTTTACCAAGAGGCCGAACCAAGTTCCACGGACGATTTTTTCGCGCTTCTCGTCGAGAAGCCAACGATAAAAATACAAAAAAAAAAAATAAAAAAATCCCGAACGGAAGAAAAAAAAAACCAAAAAAAAAAAAAAAAACGATAGGAGAGAAAAATATTTGAGAGAATCCGTATATAAAAGATATATCCTCTCTCCCTTTACCGAAAGAAAATTGGAGTAATCCAACGGTNTCCTCTTTGCCGTCCCCTCACCGTGAAAAACTTTTACCAAGAGGCCGAACCAAGTTCCACGGACGATTTTTTCGCGCTTCTCGTCGAGAAGCCAAAAAAAAAAAAAAAAAAAAAAAAAAAAAAAAAATCCCGAACGGAAAAAAAAAAAAAAGAAAAAAAAAAAAAAAAAAAAATATAAAACGATAGGAGAGAAAAATATTTGAGAGAATCCGTATATAAAAGATATATCCTCTCTCCCTTTACCGAAAGAAAATTGGAGTAATCCAACGGTGTGAGAAGAGAGAGAAAGAGAGAGAATATGTTAAAAGAGTAGGAAGATTCTTCTACGATTTCGTTCGTTCGAATGTGGTCGAGCTTAAAAACACTAAGTCGGAGCTAAAAAAACACGAGAGCAAAAGAACGAGATAAAAAAAAGAAATATATAAAAGCAAACAAAAAAGATTGATAGATGTATAGAAAGAGAGAGAGAGAGAGAGAGAGAGAAGAAAAAACAAATTAAAAATAGATAAATCAATGAAGATGAGATAATTAAATGAATTATAAAATATAGACAAACATTGAATGACAGAGAAAGAGAGAATGCAAGAGAGAATGCAAGAGAGAGAGAGAGAGAGAGAGATAAAAATAAGGCACAAACTAACAGACAAACACACGCCACGAAGTTCGCCGCGCGACTGACTCTGCTTGATTTCAAAGCAGTCGACGCGTGACGTCACGATTCATGCATCCCGCACCACCCCCTCGCTCTGGACCAATCGTTGCGCTCGTCCCCTTCTACCGGTCCTCACCTATCTAACTGCAACGTTACTTGCAGCCTCGCCTAACTATCCTCTTTCCTCCTACACCACCCACTCTCACACCCAACATCACCCCCACACCCTATACCACCCCCTACACCCACTTCAACCAACCCCCTACCCCTATACTTTGCCTGGTGTTCCTCTTTTAGTCTTCGAAGATGGGTTAAACTGGCGCGCGCGGGAAGAAGATGATCCTGACCTCGTACAAAATTGAACCTTTTACGAGGAAAAAGGATATCTCATTCAAATCAGGAATATATTTTACATCGATTTGAAACAATATGATATAGGAATCAATGCAAATTAGAAAATAAATTAAGATTGGAAATTAGGATCATTTGTTTTAAACGTTATAACGTTATTTGTATTGAATTTGTTGATATCATATGTGTAAAAGACAATTTCTTCTTCAATGAAATCAAATTATCGCGAATAAATTCTATTATAATTTAATTATCAATATTCTTGTCCAAAAAATATATTAATTATATAAATCTCAAAGGGAATTATATACGGTTAATAAATCTGATGAACAATTTATTTTGAATTAGTTGTACGTTTCGTCCTCTTACTGGGGACTTCATCAGCAGTATATGATTACGTGTGATAAGATAAGGTGTTTTA
>NW_014569846.1:169483-175549 GCF_001313835.1 Polistes canadensis
TGTACGATAAAAAAAAAAAACAAAATAAATAATACCACAGAAATAACGAAGCTTCCTTTTTATGTTTAAACAAACTATTTAAAATATTTTTTTATGCCGGGAAAATTAAAGCAATATACTTTGCCGCAAATAAATTAATTGAAAAATCGTATATAATTTCGATAGGGTTTTTACAAAAGATCTCATACAGTGAGAAATTTTAATCTGAACAAATACTTTAGTTCGATTAATGTATAAATACATAAATTAATTGTATAAAATATATATATATATTATATAATTTGAAGTAAAACACGTAGTAACGAAGTTTAATCGAATTTTCAAGTCGGCAACCTCGCGATCGTGACCTCACACCAGTCGTATCGTTGACGAAAGTTTACCGTAGAAAGCTTATCCCTCTTGGACGACCTTACTCATGCCGAAAGAGGTTTGCTCAAGGAACCCTTGTTTCGTAAGCCGTCATCAGCTTGTAAATGAGCTCATAAAATTTTCCTTTAAATCGCTATACCCTCTCTTATTCTTTTTATTCTTATTCTCACTCTCCCTTTCCCTCTTTTTCACTTTAACGTGTGCGCGAGAAAGAACGAAAGAAATATAAAAATAAATAATCAAATCTTATGGGATGAAATTTCATTAGAAAATATATATATATAAATCGATATAGTATTGTTGGAATTGTCACATTTTTAAAACAGAACAATTCTTTGAACAATTCGAAACGAAATAAAGAACTCGTTGAAAAAAGATCACAGTGAATAAACTGCAGTGCTCGGGTGGTGTTCCTTCGGAAATACATCCGCTCTGGCATCGTGGCAAGAAGGACTCATCGGTTTAACGTGGTTTCTTTCCTGTTACGAAGAGTATGAGGCCATGTGTGCAACGAAATTCAAGCGCTTAGAGAAGGAGAACCTTTCCAAAAATATATCCGAAGCCTTGTCCGCCACAGATGATAGTACGTTTTAATTTTATTTATCCGGCTTATACCATAAAAAGAAAGAAAAAAAAAAAAAAAAGAAGAAAAAAAACCTGAGATCAATTTTTTTCCCGATCGTTAAAAAGAAAATTATTTTCTAAGCTAACAATTATTAGCTTTTCGTTTATTGTAAAGAAAAAAAAAATAAAAATGTTTTTAGGCGACATTCGAACTCGTGCATATTAAAGTTGGAAGTTCTAAGCAAGTTGAAGAAGGCGGGTTAAGGTCCATAAAACGCATCCTCCGCAACGCGTTCGTGTCGGTTCTTACGGTGTTCTACTTAAACTCCCTTTGCTTTTCTGTGCTTTATTACCCGGACGACTGGTAACCAAATCGTGCCAAACATTCGCTTCTGGTGCTTGCATAAACACTCCTTCTTCTTCCACCTTTCTTTCATTCTTTAGAAAACGTTCCTTATTCTTAAAAAGAGGGGAGTGGGGAGGGGAGGGGAGGGGAGGGGTCAGAGATATATTATTTCTTATTCCTTTTAGAAAAATCGATAATAGTTTCATAGTTATTTTTACGCGTTATCCGGGTCACCGTTCTTAGATACCATCGTACTACTTCGATACGATTTAACGACCTCTCTCTCTCTCTCTCTCTCTCTCTCTCTCTCTCTCTCTCTCTCTCCCTCTGGACGAAGATAAAAATATCCACTTTAAATTTGGATAATATTTAATCGCACGATCGTCGTCGTCGTAATTGTCGTCGTTAAAAATTTAACTATTATAAACGTTAACGCGTAATCACGAATCTCGACTATTATTCCGAATTATTTCTAATAAAAATTATCAAACGTATAACTCGATTGATATATTTTTATTATCGACAAATAAAACGACGTGACGAAAAAAAAAAAGAAAAAAAAAAGAAAAGAAAAGAAAAGAAAAAAAAATATAATACTAATTTATTTAGTATTTTTTCTCGTCCAAAATTATAATTTTGAATGATAAAATATCACAGGTAACTTGGACATGAAAAGAAGTAGATTATTATTGGTTATTATTATTAGTTGTTGAAGCTTTTAAATAATAACGACCAAACTAACGAAGTTTTAAATGTATTGTGTTTTAGAATATTATAAAAAGAAATGTATGATTGAAATTAAATAAAAAAGACGCTGAACTTTGATGAATTAAGTTGCTGAAGAAGTCCCAATAAAGGGACGAAACGTTCAACTTAATCAAATTAAATTCTATTTCTTTTCATGTCCAAGTTCCCTGTGATATTTTATCATTTAAAATATAATATTAATATTAAATAAATAGATTGTAATCGTTGTTATTACACATTTTTCGAATTCGATACATTCTTCTCGTGGTTTTGAATTTAACTTTAGAGTGGCACGTGGTTTTATTCGTGTCGTCAATTTACGTAAAAAACAAACAACGGAGTCTCGGAATCATCGCGTGTAAATATTCGAGGTGTCCGTGCGAGTTTACCGAAAAAGGGGAGAGAGAGAGAGAGAGAGAGAGAGAGAGAGAGAGAGTGAAAACAGAAAAGGGGAGGAAAGGATGAAAATAAAAAAAGGAAAAATCTGCAGCATCCATTAACAGGCTCGTTTCGAATACGGCTCCGACTCGGCAATAGGATCTTTCAACTAAACAAACTTTTCTTCTACGTTCAGTTTCGTTTTTAAACCTCAAAGGATAGTTCGGTTACTTGTTTCTAAGGGATTCTTCGCGAATTCCGATTGGTCATTCTTTTTTAAATCTCTCTTACTTTCTCTCTCTCTCTCGCACGCGCATTTTCTTCATCGATCGAGAATCACAACTTTCGAAAACAATCAAAAGTTTATAATCCCCTAGCGAAAAAAAAGAAAAAAATAAAAAAATAAAAAGATAGTTAAGCGAGTAATCAGGAATGGTTTAACGGTGAACGTCTTTTTCTTTCCTTATTTTTTTGTTGTTGTTTTCATCTTCTTCTTCTTCTTCTTCTTCTTCTTTTAAATATAAGAATAAACTATGTTTTAACGCCCGGTAAATTTTCGACTCTCGAGAATTTTTCATAAATTAGACAGGTGATGCTGACGGTAAAGTACGCAGAGCCGCCGTTCGCGAGAAATTCCGAGAAAGCCATAAATAAAAAGAACCCTTCTTTCTATCTCTATCTCTCTCTCTCTCTCTCTTTCTGTCTAACACTTTCGTACTTTCCTCGGTTCGGTTCGGTTCGCTTGGTTCGCGTTGCGGTTGAAAAAAAAGCAAAACGTAAAATAAAAAGAGAGAGAGAGAGAGAGAGAGAGAGTAAATGAGGGAAATCAGGAAAAAAGTGAAAAAGGGAGACGAAAGGTACCGTTCGGGAGATAGGAGAAGGGGAAAAGAAGAAGGTGAAGTCCCGCGAGGAAAGTTGGCGCTTTTAAAATCACATTTCCGTTTTCCTTTTCTTAGAAAACCCAACGCTAAGATAAAACAAAAGAAAACGAAAGCGCAAAAAAAAAAAAAAGCTTAGCTCGAATAATTATCGGATCGCTGTCTTGCCTTCCTGAAAAATATTCGAGCGAGTGAATCTCTTGCTAAAAGCTTTCGACGTGAAGGAGAAGAAGATGAGAGCTGCAAGCACAACGTACAAAGGAAGAAAGAGAAATAGAAATGGAAAGAAAGCAAGAAAGCAAGCAAGCAAGCACTTTGTGCGAAAAAATGTTGAAAACAAAAGAAAAAGAAAAAAAAAGATTAAAGGTAATTTTATATTGTTTCAAGAATTTATTTTAAATAATATAATATCAAGACACGTATATTTTATCCCATTTATTTAACTTTATGAACACATTTTCTATGGAAGATATATTTCATTAAATATAGCATCCTATACAAAAATACACGGATTAAACTTTATAGAAATGGATTATTTATACATAAAAATGTGAACAATAAATTTGACGTAGGTTTGAAATAATATTTCATTTTTGTGCTATTTAAAATACAAGTTCAGACTTTTTTTTTTTGAGAATAAGAAGTTGGACTTTTTGAGTATTTTATATATATATATCTATAAAAATGTTAATCAAGCATATATCACAATTCTATGAAATAAAGTTTGATTAAAATCTAAGACAATAAGATTATAATCAAAAGTTTTCTAACTTATTGTCAAGCATTTCCAGATACACGTTCATACAACTTATCTTATTTCTTTATTACATTTGAGTAATCCATTTCTAAAGTTTTTCTTTGTTAGATCGTGTTAATATAAAATAAATTGTCAGAAACAGAATATACGTTTCAAAGATAGAGACGAATGGGAAAATATTGCAGATTAATAACAACGCGTATTTACGATACGCTTGAAATAATCTTTAAAGTTAAAATATCATTTTTCAAGTATCAGAGGAGTTAGTTAATTGTTGAAAATGATCGAAACACGTAATACAATTTGGAGATTAATTAAAATCCCAATGAAAAAAAACGAAAACCGAAAAAAAACAGAAGAACAAATAGAACAGAAAGAAATTAATGCGAGTGAACGTAAAATCCTGTGAGAGGGAAAAAATGAGGTCGCGAGGTGGTGTTTATAGTTTGCAAAATGTACCCGGTGTTCGAGTGGTAACAGCCGTTAATCACGAACAAGAGGCCAGCCACGAATTTGATGCGTGATTTAACACGGGAACACGCCGTCTTTACAACGAAAGTACGAACTTCATGAGCTTTAGTATAATTATATTTAATAGGAAACTTTCTGCGATTAGTCGGTTCATTCCAGAACACCATCAATTCATTCATCTATCCATCAGAGAAAATCTATGCACGAAAGTTCATTTCTATAGGTCCAGCTACGTGCAATAGTAACTGTTAGTTAGCAAAGTGTTTGATTTTAACGATCCTGGATACTATTTGATACTCGTAGTTCGATTTAACACGATGCATTTCTTGCTCGGCAAATTACAACAATTTCAAATAATAACACAAATTTTAATTTTACAGAATATAAATCTTCTAGAAAATATTTCAACACCGACAATATATATTCTTTGATAAATATTCAATTGATTTTACAGTAACAGCGCAAATCCGATCACCGTCAGTCGTATTCATTCGAATATGAATATCTCGTTAAGAATTTAACGACGCGTTATACGCATATCACGATTCTATTTTATTTGTTGGAAATAGAAAAATATCTTTCAGGAATGGAATATATGAAAAAGAATTCTCTAGACGTTTGTCGCATTTTTAAGTTCGAAGGGGTTTTTTCTTGATCGAGTACCGTACCAAAAGAAAACCTTCGTCGATGTGTGTATGCCACAAGGAAAAAGTGTGTTTACGAAAAATGACTTTTCGATACGAACCTAGCGACTTCCTTTTCGCTGAGTTTCCACTTCCGCGGATACGTGGGAAGAAAGGTATAGTAGAGAAATAGGTCGTCCAAAGGTATGTTCATAGAATTTCAATACTTGGGTCATTCTATGTCAAACCGTCGAATATTATTCGAGTGTGCTATTAAAATCAATGCAATCAGACGCACATTTCTTTCTTAATATTTTCAAATATTATTTTATATCAATGATTTCTTTTTTATTCGATTTTCTTCTCGTACGTGCTATAAGATACCCGTTATAGTAATGGATGTAATCATTTTTCCAACCTTCTTTTATCTAATTTTTATCTCTTACGTTATGAAGGAAAATAATGAAAACAGTATAACATGCTGTTTTAGAATAATGCAGAAATGGAATAATCATATTTATTATTAAAATTATCAATATATATATATATATATTATTCTTTGTTCACTAATTTTTTTTCCTAATTCTTTCTTACATTCCACGTATAAAATATTATTGCTTTTTATCGTAACTCCAGTTACGTTTGAAGAATTCTACTATAATCTATGAAATACTCTTAGCGAGAACAAGAAAGTTAGTAGTATCTTTAATGTACGTTCAAGAGTTGCTCTTTTCTTTAAATATGTTTAGCACGTACTCACGATTCTTTTGATCGAACGACTTATTCGTACGAGACTGTTTTTAACGTCGACTTGAAGGAAAAGGCGTTAGGCGAAAAATAGTTTTCCGATAGCGTAGCAAAGCTCTTCTCGTGGCTGACTTCCTCCTACTCAATCCACCCACCCACCCACCCACCCATCGAAAAAATAAATAC
>NW_014569846.1:175599-177051 GCF_001313835.1 Polistes canadensis
ATTTGTATTATATAAAAGTAATGAGCTACCAGCACGAAGAAATAAATAACAATTTACGTTGCAACTTCGAATTATGTCGTTTACGAGACCCCCTACGATTTGTAATATATATATATATATATATATATATGTATTTTTCCATGAAATAAAAACACACATAGACAGAAAACGCGATAAGTTAGAAACGTGGCAAGTGTATAAGTCGCTCGATATACAGAATGCTGTACTTCATCTTACCAAGAGAAAAATAGTAGGGGAAAGGTTCGTAGGAGGCCCGTTATTCTTGAAATTCTTGCACAAAGTAGGTGCATTTGTAATATTATGTAAGCTGTCCGTACGAAACTACCGGGCTTTGCAATTTGTTGGTTGGCATATTACAAAAATATCTATGCATTATTTTGTTTAAACTGGTACACACGTTTCTTCGGTTCGATATACGTTTGATAATTTTTTCTATGGAAATAAAATTAAAAATTGGGGAAAGAAATAAATGATTGAACGAAAAAAAAAAAAAGGAAAAAGAAAAGAAAAGAACAAAATTGTTTAAACTAAAACAACGACAAAGACAAGTTGATTCGTTTAGTCCAGCAGCAACACGGATTTTTATGCACGAATATATACATACGCATTCTTTATATACCTATATATATATATATATGTGGAAGGTAGATGCATACGTGCATAAATAAATAAAAGTGCGTTTATTCGATAGGCAAACAACGAAGAACGTTCGGTGATCGGAGAAGCGATATTTATTCCTCGGCATACCCCGTTATCCGTGCATTCTTCTCGATTTTTATGATGTCACAGCGGTACGCAAATATTATTCGGATACTTTTATGAGAGGACGTAGACGTAGTACGTACAAGGTGTACGTACAGGTATACGCACAGAGAGAAAGAGATATAAATACCCGGCGTAAAAAAACCCAAAACAAAAATAATAAAAAATAAAAAAAAGTAGGGGAACGAACAAACAAAAAAAAAAATGATAGTAATACGTGCAACGGGGGAACGCGCATGACACGGTAATAAAATATGAGTTGAGTTTCGTTGAGTTTCGTTTTAATTTTTCGTTATATTCGTAAGGGGGATTCTCAATTCAAGACGCATAGATAGGATGAATTACTAACACGAATACAACCAACCCACCCACCTACCCACCCTTCTTCCTAAAACTCTACTAAATCCCTCCCTTCCAACCAACCCTCTGTCGGATTTTTTTTCACGACGTGCATCGGACTTTTTTTCGCGACCCAAATTCGCGTCGTCGATCGAGCTGCAGCGCAGCAGAATCGGAGTCGGCGACAGACAGGTACGCCATGTAATATGCAAATAATGCAAATAAAAGGGAGAGAAATATAAAAAAAAAAAAAAAAAAAAAAAAAAAAAAAAAAAATTACAACGCCTAGGCAGGAAAGTGGCTAACCGTAATTTTCCGTAGTTTAGTGAG